>NC_053024.1:392349538-392544443 GCF_003073215.2 Triticum urartu
ACTAACCTAATCTTCCACCTGCTCCTGCTTATAATCAAATGTGACAGCTAATGAAAATCATGCTTACAATCAGTCTCCGAGTACTATGCCAATCACCCTTAAATAGCTTTGGACCTTTGGGTCAAAGTTGTGACACTATGTACAAATAAAGAAAAATAGATTGGTGCTTTTTTCAGAAGAGTACTCCCTAGAAAACTGCCAATATAAGCTACTAGTATTTGGTTAGAGGATTTGCTGCCGAGAAAGATCCATCCACTGAGAGCGCCACACATCCCACTGGTGGTGGTGGATGCCAATGCATGCATGGAGCATGGTTGGTGTTGGTAATTTTTACTTGTCACACCTCACACTCTACATATATGCCGGTTCCATCCGTACATTTGTGTAGTTCCACCGAAATGTAGGTGAATAACCCTGTTTGCACAGATAATGAAAAAGCGTGATTACATTATAGTGGCACTAGTTGATGAAACACGCAAAATAAATAGAAGAAAATATTGTGATAGTATCATAGTATGCCATGCTGCGAGGGCGAGATGGGCCCTGCGACGCCTCGTACGGTATGCCACGCCTCATACTGGAAATCGTCCCAAGTCTCCCCGATACACCTTCTGCCAGTGATGAACATCAGTGTACAGCGGTAGTACAAGGAGGGGCCTTGAGACATTCAAATGTCTATTTTTGTGCAGATCAACTAAAATTAAGCACCCTAGTTTGCAAAAACGCTTAAACATTAACAATGGGACTAGTTGATGAAACATACATTAACAAAGAGAAGCACTTTCTTTATCTACATTGGAAATGAAATGATAGAGAGGACACTCGCTCTATTTTAACTATATTATTACTTCATTTTATCAGTGACACTAGGGTCGAGCAGGTGGCAAACGAGGTATACCGTGCGTCGCAAGGATGAAGGCCGGGGGTGCTTAAACTGGGATGCTGAAGCTGGCTCTTTCAATCCCTATCTTCCCCCTAATGTTTCTATGGTAGCATTTGGGTTGTAATCCAAACTTGGTCGAGCTGGTGCTGCATCCCCCTACCTGCCTAGCTTATGTGGCGAACTTGTCTCCTGCTAGTACTCAGTCTGTCCTAGTAGTAGTTGCATAACTGCCCGTTTACACTGAGATGTTGTCGGATAATGGTTCTCTATGGTTGGGTTTCTTTAATGAAATCAGAGGGAACCCCCTCTTTCGATATATATAAAAAATAGTGGCACTAGAGGTGCCAAAACATTGCCTCAAATTAATAGTGCCACTAGATTAAGGTGCAAAATAATAACATTACTGCTTTATCATGGCAGTGCCAAAACAGTAGCACAAGAGCAGGATCAACATGCAGGATCTTTGGCAAACAGTCAGACCAAAAACAAACATACCTCGTGATGGGAACCATATCTGCAGTCAACGCCATCGTAGAAGGGATGACACCAGTCACCAACATGGATGATTCAATTCATGGGACCTTTTGGTGCAGTTCACCTAAAATGAAGCAATGTCCCATGAGCTAGCAATTTCTTTTTTTAAAGAAAAGGGCTCTTGTAACACCCACAAGGCGGCTATATCTCCCACATGTCGGGGCACGACTTAGAGGCATAGCCGCATGGTAGGCATGTCGCAAGAGGGGTAATCTTTACACATCCCATGTATTGAATGAGAAAGGGATAAAGAGTTGGCTTACAATCACCACTTCACACAATACATAAATATATCATACATCATCCAGAATACAATCAAGGTCCCACTATGGAACCAAAATGAAGAAAGACAACCCCAAATGTTAGATCCCCGATCATCCCAACTGGGCTCCACTACAGATCAATAGGAAACAAATCAAAACAATGATCAAGATCTTCATCGAGCTCCCACTTGAGCTCGGTTGCATCATCTGCACTGGTATCATTGGCACCTGCAACTGTTTGGAAGTAGGGATGAAAATGGAGTGGAAACTTTCCGTTTTTCTGGAGGAAAAATGGAAACGGAGTGGAAATATGAAAATGGAAACGAAAATTTGCAAAACGGAAGTGGAAGTGAATTTTTTATACGAAAACCGAAACAAAAACGGAACAGTGTTTTCCGGTGGAACGGGCGTGGAAATGGAACTTTACATTTCCGTGAATATGAAATTTCCGTTTTACTACAAATCTATGGATGCTTTGTAGTCCAACCACCAAACAATAAACAATTATACAAAGTAGAATGGATCATTTGAGCCCAACTTCTACTACCACACATGTACTTAGCTTGACCCTATACGCAATTGTCCAGTACTACTACAATACTACACTAAGTTGCTAACATAATGATATTATTTTGTAGCCATGTTAACAATTCATTATTTTTTTGTGTGTTTTGTGTGTATTTCTCTATGATTCAAGGGTCTTTTAAGTTCCGGTTAACACCCACTTCCGTTTCTGTGTCCGCTTTGTATTCGCTCCGTGTCCGTTTCCGGTAGTATCCGTTTTCGTATTAATTTTTGGGGTTTCTGTATTCGTTTCTGCTTCTGCAAAAATATATGAAAACAAATGTGCTAGCACTCAGTTCCGTTCGTTTCCGCTCCATTTTCATCCCTATTTGGAAGTATCTGTGAGTCACGAGGACTCAGCAATCTCACACCCACGAGATCAAGACTATTTAAGCTTATGGGTAGGAAAGGGTAGTGAGGTGGAGCTGCAGCAAGAACTTGCATATATGGTGGCTAACATACGCAAATAAGAGCGAGAAGAGAAGCAACACAACGGTCGTGAACTAGAAGTGATCAAGAAGTGATCCTGAAACTACTTACGTTCAAGCATAACACAAGACCGTGTTCACTTCCCAGACTCCGCCGGAAAGAGACCATCACGGCTACACACGGGGTTGATTCATTTTAATTAAATTAAGTGTCAAGTTCTCTACAACCGGATATTACCAAATTCCCATCTGCCCATAACCGCAGGCACGGCTTTCGAAAGTTCAAACCCTGCAGGGGTATCCCAACTTAGCCCATCACAAGCTCTCACGGTCAACGAAGGATATTCCTTCTCCCAGGAAGACTCGATCAGACTCGGAATCCCGGTTACAAGACATTTCGACAATGGTAAAACAAGACCAGCAAAGCCGCCCGATGTGCCGACATCCCGATAGGAGCTGCACATATCTCGTTCTCAGGGCAACACCGGATGAGCAATCCATACAACTAAAACCAGCCCTCAAGTTTCCCCGAGGTGACGCTGCAAGGGGCTCTAGTTCGGACCAACACTTAGAGAAGCACTGGCCCGGGGGGGGGGGGGTTAAAATAAAGACGACCCTCGGGTCTGCAGAACCCATGGGAAGTTGATAGGTTGTTAGGCAAATGTAAAACCAAGGTTGGGCCTTGCTGGAGGAGTTCTATTCAAAGCGAACTGTCAAGGGGTTCCCATAACACCCAACCGCGTAAGGGACACAAAATCAAGGAACATAACACCGGTATGATGGAAACTAGGGCGGCAAGAGTGGAACAAAACACCAGGCATAAGGCCGATCATTCCACCCTTTACCAAGTATATAGATGCATTAATTAAAATAATATATATTGTGATATCCCAACAAATCCATGTTCCAACATGGAACAAACTTCAGCTTCACCTGCAACTAGCAACGCTATAAGAGGGGCTGAGCAAAATCGGTAACTTAGCCAAACAACGGTTTTCTAGGAAGGTGGGTTAGAGGCTTGACATGGCAATATGGGAGGCATGATATAACAAGTGGTAGGTAGCGCGACATAGCGATAGAACGAACAACTAGCAAGCAAAGATAGAAGTGATTTCGAGGGTATGGTCATCTTGCCTGAGATCCCGCAAGGAAGAAGAACGAGTCCATGAAGAAGACAAACGGACGTAGTCGAACGGATCCTCACAACTTCGGAACGAAAACGAAGCTAACGAGAGAAGCAACCCGGAAAGAAGCAAGCAACATATTAAACAACCATCACATAAACATGGCATGATGCACAACCAAGTATGATGCATGTCCGGTTTAATGAGGCATGGCATGGCAAGGTGCACAAACAAAACTACAAATTAGGTGGAGCTCAGTATGCAACAAGTTGCATATTGATGAAACACCACATGACTTATTTAGTTCGATCTCGTTTATGTACCCAACAATATTAAATGTTGATTAACATGGCAAGAGGTGAAGCAAATGAAAACTACCTATCTAGGCAAGTTTAAATGAGGCCGGAACAACAAACAACAAGTCCGAAAACTCCTCATGTGCATATTTTAGGTTTGGTACTGTTCTATCCTAAAGCATATTTTATAGTTGTTAAACATGCAAGATGAGTGCACCATGTTAAACTAGGCATTTTCTACCCCATTTACATATAAAGTTTGTTAGGTTTGGAGCTACGGTTATTTAGTTATGAAATAAATCATTTAGCATGTTATTTAAGCAAATAGCAATTTAAACATTTTAAACATGCAAGAAAGTTGTAAATTATTAATCTACACAAAATTCTAAGCATTTTACGTATATAATTTATTTAGATCCGATGCACGGTTGGTGAGTTATTATATGCATGAAGTTTAGGGGCTAAATTGCAAAACTGTAATTCCCTGAAAAATAGACAAATTCGAAGATCTGAAAAAAATAAGACACTGGGCCGAATCTGGGTGAGCGCAGGATAATATGCAGCGCCCAGGGTGTCACATAACAAACAAGGATGGGCTGGCTTGTGCTCTCCTCGCGGGCCTTGGGGCCAGCGGATCTGGTGGGCTAAGGCTGCATCAGGGCACATGCGACTGGGCCTTGGGAGGGGCGCAACCCACGCAGGCAGAAGTCGTGGTCAACACAACCATGAGTTGCGCTGGCGTTCATCTCCCCTGAACGAGCAGAGGCAACAGCGAGGCAGGGGACGGCGGCTAGAGATGCGGGTCTCCAGGGCGGCGGATCTGACGGGTTCCTGTCTTGGGCGGCGTTCTCCAGCGAGGCACCAGATCTAGGCTGCTGCGAGGGAGCGATGGAGATGGCGGGGCGACTCCATGCGGCGGCGGGGCTTGGTCGGCACGAGCGTCGAGGAAGGAGCTCCGGCCAGGCTCCATGGCGCTGCGGCTCCTGCGTGAAGAACAAGAGAGAGAGGGAACCGGGTGAGAGAGAGAGAGCAACGAGGGAGAGAAGGGAAGGAGAAGGCCGGAAGGGAGGCAGGGGCGCGCAGGGCAGCAAAGCTCCGGCGACGCAGCTTCTCCAGCTGACTGGCATGAGCAGGAGAGGATTTTGGATTAGGGGTGCGGGCGTCTGGTTGGCCTAGTGCTGAAAACGAGGGACGAGACCAGGTGGGGGCGGGATGGATCCCGAGAGAGTGGCGGCAGGGATGGGAGTGATGGGACATCTCCCTAGAAATTAGGGTTAGGTCTGATTATATAAGTAGGGAACTAGGCTTGGGGTCATACGGTCCCTCCGATCGCAATCGGACGGTCCGAGATAAATAGGCTAGGGAGTCCAAAAAAGAAGACGGAGATGTTTTATAGATGTCTGGGGATGATCCGAATTCAACGGTGACGACTGTCCGGGTCGGCTCCGGGGAAGTTTCGGACGCGCACGAGAGGTCTATCCATGGCGCAAAGAGGGGTAGGCTGGGCCTAGGTGGACCGTGGAGAGCGGGTTGGTCTGAGAGAAGAGGGGAGAGATGCAGACCGACACTGTTTCCGGAGACCGAAAATGTCCGACGAAAAGACCGGCTATACTGCCGCTATAGTTATCCGTTGGGGCGTCAAACGGACTCCGAATGCGATGAAACTTGGCAGGCGGCCTACCTACACTATAATAAGACCGCATGCCAACTTTCAACACATTCGGAGAACATTTTCTGGCCACTTACAAAATACTATTTCGGACGTGTCGCGGGCGTGTGCAAGTGTGTCTGGGCTCAGAACGGACAACAGAGAGAACTGGGGAACCCGGACGGATGCAATTTTTGAAAACATGCAGATGCAAAGCACATGATGACATGGCCAGATGCAACATGCAAGCAAAAGACATGGCAACGACAGCGAAAAACTAGAAGACACCTGGCGCATTGGTCTCGGGGCGTCACAACACTCCACTACTACAAGAGGATCTCGTCCTGAGATCTAGGATGGCACCGGAGAGAAATGGAAGAGGAAAAGAAGAGGTAAAAGTAAGTTGCTTCTTTGACAAATGAGTGAAACCAAAGAACCTTGAGAGGTTGAACAAATTGAAAGAAATAATACAACGAAGATGAACAAAGTTGAAAACACTCTGTTAGAAAAGAGGAACAAGGAACCTTACTAGAGCCTTGTAGGTTGAAAGACATAAGAAAAGGGTTGCAATAGACAAGAAGTACATGCAAGCACTTTGGTTGAAATGAGATGTACAAAGAACGATAAAGATCAATTAGGAGAACACTCCGGTTAAAAATGGAAGGCATAGAATACGAACTTGGCAAAATGAAAGCACTTGGATGAGACTCCGGTTAAAAGAGGAATGATAGCCACAACACTCCAGTTAAACAAGATAGAGAAAATGGGTCTCATCCGGCCTATTTCTTCTCCATGGGGTTGTGGTGTTCTTTTTGTGAAGAAGAAGGATGGAACAGACCGACTTTGTGTTGATTACCGTCCAGTGAACAAGAAGACCATCAAGAACAAATACCCACTTCCCAACATCAATGAGCTGTTCGAACAACTCAAAGGTGCTCGAGTGTTCTCCAAGCTTGATCTCCGTATGGGTTATCATCAGATTCGAATCCGTGAGCAAGATATTCCCAAGACGGCTTTCAGGACAAGCTTTGGTTCATATGAATACACTGTCATGTCTTTTGGCCTCGTCAACGCTCCTCCGATGTTCTCTCGCATGATGAACTTCATCTTCAACGCCTACACCAATGACTTCGTTTTGGTCTATCTCGACGACATTCTGGTTTTCTCCAAGAACAAGGAAGATCATGCCAAGCATTTGCGTTTGGTTCTTGATAAGCTCAGAGAATATCAGTTCTACGCCAAGTTCTCCAAGTGTGAATTTTGTCTCGATGAGGTTCTTTATCTTGGGCATATCATCTCTGCCAAGGGCATTGTCTTGAATCCTGAGAAGGTGTCTGCAATTGTGAATTGGGAACCTCCTCAGAATGTGAAGCAACTCCATAGCTTCCTCGGTCTCGCAAGCTATTGCCAAATATTCGTTGAAAACTTTTCTAAGATCGCGAAGCCTCTCTCTAATCTTCTCCAGAAGCACGTCAAGTACGTTTGGTCTCCGGAGTGTGACATTGCTTTCAACACTTTGAAAGAGAAATTGATCACTGCTCCAGTTCTGACTCCGCCTGATGAATCCAAGCCGTACGAGGTCTTTTGTGATGCCTCTCTCCAAGGTCTTGGCGCAGTTTTGATGCAAGAGAGGAAAGTTGTTGCTTATACATCTCGCCAGTTGAAGCCTAATGAGAAGAACTACCCCACTCATGATCTCGAGTTGGTGGCAGTTGTGCATGCTCTTTTGACTTGGAGACATCTTCTCTTGGGAAGAAAAGTGGACATTTTCACTAACCACAAGAGTCTCAGGTACATCTTCACTCAGCCTAATCTCAACCTCAGGCAAAATCGATGGGTCGAAATGATTCAGGAGTATAATCCGAGTATTGAGTATACTCCAGGCAAGGCCAATGTGATTGCTGACGCTTTGAGCAGGAAAGCTTACTGCAACAGTCTGATTCTTAAGCCTTATCAACCCGAGCTTTGTGAAGCTTTCCGCAAACTTAATCTGCAAGTTGTTCCTCAAGGTTTCCTCGCCAACCTTCAAGTCTCTCCTACCTTGGAAGACCAGATTCGCCAAGCTCAGCTTCTTGATGCTATGGTGAAAAAGGTGAAGATTGGGATTGCCAAGAGTTAGCCCAAGTACAAGTGCTACTGCCTTGACGACAAGGATACTCTCTTCTTTGAGGATCGTATTGTTGTACCCACAGGTGACCTCCGTAAAGTGATCATGAACAAGGATCACAATTCTCTCCTCTCCATCCACCCTGGGAGCACGAAGATGTATCAGGACCTCAAGCAAGCTTATTGGTGGACTCGAATGAAGCACGAGATCGCTCAATTCGTGAATGAATGTGATGTCTGCAGAAGAGTGAAGGCAGAACACCAAAGGCCAGCTGGTCTCCTCCAACCCCTTGCCATTCCAGAATGGAAGTTTGACCACATTGAAATGGACTTCGTGACTGGTTTTCAAAAGTCCAAGCGTGGCAATGATGCTATATTCGTTGTCATCGACAAACTCACCAAATTGGCTCACTTTCTGCCTATCAAAGAGTCGATCACTGCAGCTCAATTGGCGGAACTCTATACCTCTCGTATTGTCTCTCTACACGGTATTCCTCAAGTGATCTCTTCAGACCGTGGCAGCATCTTTACCTCGAAGTTTTGGGATTCTTTTCAGAAGGCCATGGGCACTAACATCCGCTTCAGCACAGCTTTCCATCCTCAAACTAGCGGTCAAGTCGAGCGTGTCAACCAGATTCTTGAAGATATGCTCAGGGCTTGTGTGATCTCTTTCGGCATGAAGTGGGAGGATTGTCTTCCTTATGCTGAATTCTCCTACAACAACAGTTTTCAAGCAAGTTCGGGCAAGGACCCATTTGAAATTCTGTATGGCAGGAAGTGCCGTACCCCTCTCAACTGGTCTGAAACCGGTGAACGTCAGCTTTTGGGTAATGACTTAATCACAGAGGCAGAAGAAATGTGCAAAGTCATTCGTGATAACCTCAAAGCAGCCCAATCCCGTCAGAAGAGCTACCATGATAGTAAGCACCGTGATTTGGCTTTCGAGATCGGAGATCATGCTTACCTCCGTGCCTCTCCTATGAAAGGTACTCGTCGCTTCGGTATCAAAGGGAAGCTTGCCCCCAGATACGTGGGACCTTTCAAGATTGTCAGCAAGAGAGGCGACCTCGCCTATCAACTCGAGCTTCCTTCAAACTTTCAAATGCTCATGACATGTTCCATGTCTCTCAGCTTCGAAAGTGCTTCAAGACTCCTGACCGCACCGTCAACTTCGAGGACATTGAGCTCCAAGAAGATCTCTCCTATCGTGAGCACCCAGTTGCTATTCTGAAGAGACTGAACGCAAGACTCACAATAAGTCAATCAAATTTCTCAAAGTCAAGTGGTCACATCATTCCGACCGTGAAGCTACCTGGGAACGCGAGGATCACCTCCGTTCTGAGTACCCGGCGTTCTTTCAGTCCTAGATCTCGGGATGAGATCCTTTCGTAGTGGTGGAGTGTTGTAACACCCCGGATGTAACTTTCCAATTTGTACTCCAACTCTTGCCGTTTCCGGCATTAAGTTATATTTATTTCCTCGGGTTCGGGTTTTGTCTCCGTGTGTTGTTGTCATTGTCATGCATTGCATATCATGTCATCATGTGCATTTCATTTGCATACGTGTTCGTCTCATGCATTCGAGCACTTTCCCCGTTGTCCGTTTTGCATTCCGGCGCTTCGTTCTCCTCCGGTGGCCATTTCTAGCTTTCTTTCATGTGTGGGGATTAAACATTTCCGTATTGGACCGAGACTTGCCAAGCGGCCTTGGTTTACTACCGGTAGACCGCTTGTCAAGTTTCGTATCATTTGGACTTCGTTTGATACTCCAACGGTTAACCGAGGGACCGAAAAGGCCTCGTGTGTGTTGCAGCCCAACACCCCTCCAATTTGGCCCAAAACCCACCTAAGTCTTCTCCATCATCTAGATCGTTCAATCACGATCGCGTGGCCGAAAACCGCACCTCATTTGGACTCTCCTAGCTCCCTCTATGCCTATTTAACCCCCCCCCCCGAAATTCGGATCTCCTTCCTCCCCGAAACCCTAGATTTCTCCTCCGCCGCCGCCGGACACGTCCGGACGGACCGGATGCGTCCGCTCCGCCGCCCGCAGCCACTTCAGAGCCGCCACGTGGCACCCGCCACCTCGCCGCCGCCGCGGGCCGGGGAGCCCGGAGCCGGCCCCCGCGGCCCGATCCGCCCGCGCAGCCACCTCCCTCGCCTCCAACGCCCCGCCGCCGCACCGCCGCCGTCGGTCATCGCCGCCCCGGGCCCGCGCCCCTCGCCGGCGCCCGCTCGCCCGCGCCACCCGAGGCCCCGCCGGCCGCCGCCGCCACCTCCGGCGCCAGATCCGGCCGGGAGTGGCCGGATCCACCTCTCCCGCGCCTCCTCGTCGCTTCTTCGAGCTCGCCGGAGCCGCCACCGCCTCGCCGGAGTTCTCGGTTCGCGTGCGTGAACAGTAACCCTAGATCTCTGAGGTTGAATTTTCTCCTAGTCCCTGATATTTTTAGTTCAAGTGCTCATGTTCGCAGCCCCGTAACTTTGCATCCGTAGATCCGATTCATGCATATAGCATATCAAAATGTTCATCTCAGAGAGTACATCATTTCTTTCCATTGCATCATTTTCATTTGAGTTCATCTTGATGCCCGAAATGCTGTTAGAAGAGGGCTACTTGAGATATTTGTCAGATCTGCTACTCCATTTAGGTTTTTGTCATTTTTGCCATGATTAATGTGTGCATGCTATGCCCTGATGCTCTACATATGTTTTGTTAAGGGTTTTGTCTTCTTTCCAGAGGTGCAACCCATGTATTTTTGTGATGTGTGTGGTGTCTAGTGCAAGCTTGCAAAGTGGTGCACTTAGTAATTCTGTTTTCAGGGACTTGGTAATTTCACTAAGTCCTGGAGCTGTTTATCTCATGTTGTCATATGTTCATGTTGTTTCCTAGTGATCCGTGCCTCTTTTTGAGGATGATCAGTAAGGATGTTTTGTTAATATTGTAGTGCTCTGTCCATCCATGTCTTTGTTTGCAATTATGGAGCACCCTAGCTTGAGTCTACCGAACTCTACGTTTGCTACTTTGTGAATCTGGGCAGATTGTCAACTTGTTTGCAATTTTGCCGATGATGTTGTAGTTGATCCGTGCATGCTATGTTATTGTTCTTGCCATTTCTAGCTTGCATTTTGTGCCTTATTGATGGATGTATGCTTGTCTTGCCATGACTTGAACCGTAGTGAGTGCATCGAGCTCGTAAACATGCCTACTTGAGTTATATTTCAGCTTGCTCCAGTTTTTACTAAGTCTAAAAACTGATTATGTTTTTGCTATGTTCACATGCTTGCAATTGAATTTTCTGACCCATTTTGGCTCAAGGTCACTAAGGGACTTTTGTTAATATCTTTGATTAGCTCCATGCCATGCTTTACTTTGCCATGTTCAGGTCCTGTAGCATATAGTTTTGTTGCTTCGAAGAGTGCTACCTGATCTGAAATTCCAGACAAGTGTTAATTTCACTAAGTCTGAGATCTGTTTGTCATATGCATTTTTGCCATGCTTGTTTGAACCTGTTAATGAATGAATTGTCCGTAGCTCAGTGCTAGACTTTTGTTAAGCATCTTGAATGCATCCCTGCCATATATTTTGTTGTCATGTTTGGATGCTGTAGCATGTTCATATCATTGTATTTAGACGGCTACTTGCTGTAAATCGCAGACCGGTGTCATATTTGAATCGCTTGCCATTTCCAAACCGTAACTCCGATTCCGGCGTTCTTTATATCGTTTTCAAGCGATTTCGTCTCATGTTTCCAATGACACACTTGGATTTCCAAGTTGAGGCCAGGTTCATGCATTTCCTGTCATATCTTGCATATCGCATCCCGCATAGCATATCATCTTTGCATCATCTTGTTTGATCCTTGCACGTGGTTGATTGTGCCCTTGTTGCTTGTTTATCTTGTTTGGGTAGAGCCGGGAGACGAGTTCGCTAACGAGGAGCCCGTTGAGTTTGCTTTCGAGGATCCAGTCAACTCTGACAACTGTGCAGGCAAGATGATCATACCCTCGAAATCACTACTATCTTTGCTATGCTAGTTTGCTCGCTCTTTTGCTATGCCATTGCTACGATGCCTACCACTTGCTTTCAAGCCTCCCAAATTGCCATGTCAAACCTCTAACCCACCATGTTCTAGCAAACCGTTGATTGGCTATGTTACCGCTTTGCTCAGCCCCTCTTATAGCGTTGCTAGTTGCAGGTGAAGATTGAAGGCCGTTCCTTGTTGGAACATTTATTTACTTGTTGGGATATCATTATATTATCTTGTTATCTTAATGCATCTATATACTTGGTAAAGGGTGGAAGGCTCGGCCTCTCGTCTAGTGTTTTGTTCCACTCTTGCCGCCCTAGTTTCCGTCATATCGGTGTTATGTTCTCGGATTTTGCGTTCCTTACACGGTTGGGTTATAATGGGAACCCCTTGATAGTTCACCTTTATTGAAGATTTTCCAGCAATGCCCAACCTTGGTTTTACCATTCGCCACCTAGCCTCTTTTTCCCTTGGGTTTCCGGAGCCCAAGGGTCATCTTATTTTAACCCCCCGGGCCAGTGCTCCTCTGAGTGTTGGTCCGAACTGAGCTGCCTGCGGGGCCACCTCGGGGAAACTTGAGGGTTGGTTTTACTCGTAGCTAGTCTCATCTGAGTGTGCTCTGAGAACGAGATATGTGCAGCTCCTATCGGGATTTGTCGGCACATTCGGGCGGTGTTGCTGGTCTTGTTTTAACCTGTCGAAGTGTCTTGAAGAACCGAGATACCGAGTCTGATCGGAACATCTTGGGAGGAGGTCCATTCCTTCATTGACCGTGAGAGCTTGTCATGGGCTAAGTTGGGACTCCCCTGCAGGGATTTGAACTTTCGAAAGCCGTGCCCGCGGTTATGGGCAGATGGGAATTTGTTAATGTCCGGTTGTAGATAACTTGAACCTTAACTTAACTAAAATGAATCAACCGAGTGTGTTACCGTGATGGCCTCTTCTCGGCGGAGTCTGGGAAGTGGACACGGTGTTGGAGTAATGTTCGCGCAGGTTGCTCTTTAGTTTCTCGCTCGTGCTTTGCCTGGTCTTCTCGCTCTCTTTTGCGAATAATTTAGACACCATATTTGCTAGTCGCTTGCTGCAGCTCCACCTATATTTACCTTGCCTTACCTACAAGCTTAAATAGTCTTGATCGCGAGGGTGCGAGATTGCTGAGTCCCTGTGGCTCACAGATTACTATTACACCAGATGCAGGGCCTGATGATTCCGCTCCAGGAGACGCGTTTGAGCTCAAGTGGGAGTTCGACGAAGACTCTCAACGTTACTATGTTTCCTTTCCCGATGATCAGTAGTGGTACCCAGTTGGGGGTGAACGGGACCGTTGTCGCATGTTGGGTTCTCTTTTATTTTGGCGCCATAGTCGGGCCATGAGTGTTTGGATGATGTAATGTTATTTATGTACTTGATTGACGTGGAGAGTGTAAGCCAACTATGTTATCTTCCCTTTATTATTTATATTACATGGGATGTTGTGAAGATTGCCTAACTTGCGACATATGCCTTCAATGCGATTATGTCTCTAAGTCGTGCCTCGACACGTGGGAGCTATAGTCGCATCGAGGGTGTTTCAAAGAGCATGCTTACGAAGAAAAAGGTTGGACGGAGTTTTTGGAAAACCAACAATGAAACAAATAAGCTTGTAGTGGGCTTATGAAAAACGTCTCAAAATTATGAGGTGAAATTCTGCCACAAACGAAAACAAGATTTGATTGAGAGCTAGAAAGATAGAAGGCTTCTTCCATCGAGGTGATAAGGAGAAAAAACTTAGATCATAGATAATCACCACAAAGAGCAACATTCCCAATGGAAGGCTTTACGTGAAATCTATACCAAGATACCCTCCGACGAAGAAATTACTCGGTTGAAACGATCTCATGACCATAGAGAAAATGATGGTTTTAAAATATCTCATTCCTGACAACTTGTGAATCATGAAACACAAAGAAATTGTCAAAAATGACATAACACCACCTCAAAAGATAACGTAGGAAGAATTGCACTTCGGAATGCAAGATGAGGAAGGCTTGAACTCCTCAAAACAAAACATGTGTTGAGCACCATGTTTATTTGAGAGTATAGCTTGGCGAATCATAACTTCAAGAGAAAAATCCAGAGGACAATTGAAGAATGAAAGAAACCCTTGACGAACCACCATGTTGAGTCTTCGTGAGAACTCCGGTAATAAAAGAATGATCAACCGAAAGGAAAGAGAAGTTGAAAACACAAGGTGAAGACTTGCAATGATTTAGATGGAGCTTCACAATGAGATAATGCGGAAAACTTGGAACTCTGGAAAAGAAAAAATGAACAATTGAAACCCAGAATTTTGATGAACCTCCGGAATAAGGAATTGAATTAACTTGAAGAAACAAGAATAAGAATTACATTATGCTTACCCTTCACCAATTAAATTGATGACAAGCAACGGATTTGGCATACTACTTATTCTCGTAGAAAGGATTAAGATAGATATCACGCCAACTTGGGAAGGTATTGATGGAACCACTGGTGGGATTTGGAAACAATGAATGAATCGATACAAAAACAACGAAATAGAATTCTTGAATGGACCATTGTAAGAATTGAAAAACGAACAAAGTAAAGGCACAATTCACCGGGAAGAATTGGAAAAACGAATGAAGATACTTGATGGAATTTAGATACAAGAGGACAAAGATATCATGAACTGATTAGAGAACACTTGAACGATGCACCGGTAAGATTTGGATAACGAGAGCTGAAAGCTGGAATGAATAATATTTGAAAAGATGGCCTTCGGAGTTAAGAAATGGAAACAACTCAAGAAATGCTCCAGATGGGTGAAAAGAATTCTCACAATCGAAAACAATTATGAGAGGATGGCATAAATCTAGCACCATGAATCTTTGGGATAACGGGTAAGGATTTAAGTGGAACTCCTCTTCGGTCTTCAAATCCGAGAATGACGACGAGAACCACCACCAAAAACTATTGAGATACTCTGGGAGAATGAATAATGAAGAAATTGAGCCAATGATGAAAAGAATTTGAAAGATCTTGGAGAAAAAATATGATTGATGATAATTAATTCTTACGTCAAACTTGGAGAAGAATTTGAGAGTAACTCCGAGAAAATAGAACAGCCAGGTAAGATCCTGGGCAAATACCTATGGGTTAGGGCCCACTCACCATTGAACGATTTAAAAGGAAGATTGCGCCGGTTGAATTAAATGGCTTGAATGAGATAACAACCTCAAAATAGGTTGAACGGATCTTGAATGAAAAGACGAGCCTTCTGAGATATCTTCAGCACTCCAGAACAAATTAATGGCGGGAAGTGGATGATTAAGAGGTGCACCGACATGAGAAAGCATTTGAAACAATGAAAGGAATATGATCAACACCGAAAGCTTGATTTGAATCCACCGGAGAAGATAAAAAAACGAAGAATGATGAACTTGAAGCTCCGTTAGTATCTTCCTGAGAATCACCGGATAGGAATATTGACGGAAAAGGATGGAGAATGTTCACATGAATAAAATGGATACTTAATTAAGATATATGAGTCCTTGAAGAAAAGGGTGGGCGGGTGGGAAAAACAAAGACAACTTGGGGACGGATGGAACAAATAACGTTGAGAAGACTTTGAGTTGATCTTTGCGGATGTTGAAAATGATCGGATCCACTTGAAGAGAAAACACGCTGGTTGAGAAGAAATTGGGATGACAAACTCAATGATCAAGAAGGATTAGTATTCCCAAAGAAATATGAGAACACCGCTTAGAAAGAGGCATGGAATCAACATTTGACATTGAAGCAACTCGAATACCACAACAAAAACAAAACAAAGGATTTGGCTTGCAGAATAAGCCGAAAACAAACATATGATAGATCCCATATCGTATCATGTGTCTGTTGGAAAGATATCCTACGATATACTTGAATTCCCACTTATAAACTCCCGAAACTTTCTGGTTATGCAATCAAGTGTTGGGGATACAGGGGAAGCATAATATCTCACCCAAAACTAACAAATCCTACATCCAGCTATATCCATCCTTCAACACATAACCAAGAAACCTTCGGAAATCATTTACCTCAACCTTCGAAAAGCATCCGTTATACGAGTTATGGCAATACTCCCGAAGTCCCACCCTAGTACTGGGTGGCGTCGAGGTTATCTCACCAACAACTGCATAAAAGAGATTTTTGATGTCGGCGAAACTCGGCTATTCCAGAATTGCAGCGATAAAATTGTGACGACAACACCTCGGAGCTCAACTCCCCGGGACACTGCCACAACCCCTTAATGTCAGGAGGCACCAAGGACAATGTTCTTGTCATAAGACTATCGGAACGATTCCAAGATACCCACGTGATCCTATTTTTTCATGAAATTTGAGGAGAGAAGAGTCAAAACTTCTACGTCAGGAGGCCTCACCAGAGCGACGAAGGGACCGAGGAGTAAAAAGAATCCTACTCTCCGATATATATAATCCTAAGACTCAAAACATTTTGTTTTAGACTCAATAACGTCAGCGATTCGATCAAGTAGGGGGCTCCTAAGTCGGGGATGGCTCTGATTACCAACTTGTAACACCCACAATGCGGCTATATCTCCCACGTGTCGGGGCACGACTTAGAGGCATAGCCGCATGATAGGCATGTCGCAAGAGGGGCAATCTTTACACATCCCATGTATTGAATGAGAAAGGGATAAAGAGTTGGCTTACAATCGCCACTTCACACAATACATAACTATATCATACATCATCCAGAATACAATCAAGGTCCGACTACGGAACCAAAATGAAGAAAGACAACCCCAAATGCCAGATCCCCGATCATCCCAACTGGGCTCCACTACTGATCAACAGGAAACAAATCAAAACAACGATCAAGATCTTCATCGAGCTCCCACTTGAGCTTGGTTGCGTCATCTGCACCGGTATCATCGGCACCTGCAACTGTTTGGAAGTATCTGTGAGTCACGAGGACTCAGCAATCTCACACCCGCGAGATCAAGACTATTTAAGCTTATGGGTAGGAAAGGGTAGTGAGGTGGAGCTGCAGCAAGTACTAGCATATATGGTGGCTAACATACGCAAATAAGAGCGAGAAGAGAAGCAACGCAACGGTCGTGAACTAGAAGTGATCCTGAAACTACTTACGTTCAAGCATAACACAAGACCGTGTTCACTTACTGGACTCCGCCAGAAAGAGACCATCACGGGTACACACGCGGTTGATTCATTTTAATTAAATTAAGTGTCAAGTTCTCTACAACCGGATATTAAGAAGTTCCCATCTGCCCATAACCGCGGGCACGGCTTTCGAAAGTTCAAACCTTGCAGGGGTGCCCCAACTTAGCCCATCACAAGCTCTCACGGTCAACGAAGGATATTCCTTCTCCCAGGAAGACCCAGTCAGACTCGGAATCCCGGTTACAAGACATTTTGACAATGGTAAAACAAGACCAGCAAAGCCGCCCGATGTGTCGACATCCCGATAGGAGCTGCACATATCTCGTTCTCAGGGCAACACCAGATGAGCAATCTGTACAACTAAAACCAGCCCTCAAGTTTCCCTGAGGTGGCGCTGCAAGGGGCTCTAGTTCAGACCAACACTTAGAGAAGCACTAGCCCGGGGGGGTGTTAAAATAAAGATGACCCTCGGGTCTGCAGAACCCAAGGGAAGGTGATAGGTTGTTAGGAAAATGTAAAACCAAGGTTGGGCCTTACCGGAGGAGTTTTATTCAAAGCAAACTATCAAGGGGTTCCCATAACACCCAACCGCGTAAGGGACGCAAAACCAAGGAACATAACACCGGTATGACGGAAACTAGGGCGGCAAGAGTGGAACAAAACACCAGGCATAAGGCCGAGCCTTCCACCCTTTACCAAGTATATAGATGCATTAATTAAAATAATATATATTGTGATATCCCAACAAATCCATGTTCCCACATGGAACAAACTTCAGCATCACCTGCAACTAGCAACACTATAAGAGGGGCTGAGCAAAAGCGATAACTTAGCCAAACAACGGTTTTCTAGGAAGGTGGGTTAGAGGCTTGACATGGCAATATGGGAGGCATGATATAACAAGTGGTAGGTAGCGCGACATAGCGATAGAACGAACAAATATCAAGCAAAGATAGAAGTGATTTCGAGGGTATGGTCATCTTGCCTGAGATCCCGCAAGGAAGAAGAACGAGTCCATGAAGAAGACAAACAGACGTAGTCGAACGGATCCTCACAACTTCGGAATGAAACCGAAGCTAATGAGAGAAGCAACCCGGAAAGAAGCAAGCAACATAGTAAACAACCATCACATAAACATGGCATGATGCACAACTAAGTATGATGCATGTCCGGTTTAATGAGGCATGGCATGGCAAGGTGCACAAACAAAACTACAAATTAAGTGGAGCTCAATATGCAATGAGTTGCATATTGATGAAACACCACATGACTTATTTAGTTTGATCTTGTTTATGTACCCAACAATATTAAATGTTGATTAACATGGCAAGAGGTGAAGCAAATGAAAACTACCTATCTAGGCAAGTTTAAATGAGGCCGGAACAACAAACAACAAGTCCGGAAACTCCTCATGTGCATATTTTAGGTTTGGTACTGTTCTGTCCTAAAGCATATTTTATAGTTGTTAAACATTCAAGATGAGTGCACCATGTTAAACTAGGCATTTTTCTACCCCATTTACGTATAAAGTTTGTTAGGTTTGGAGGTACAGTTATTTAGTTATGAAATAAATCATTTTAGCATGTTATTTAAGCAAATTAATGCAAACAACAGTTTAAACATGCAAGAAAGTTTTAAATTATTAATCTACACAAAATTCTAAGCATTTTACATATATAATTTATTTAGATCCGATGCACGGTTGGCGAGTTATTATATGCATGAAGTTTAGGGGCTAAACTGCAAAACTGCAATCCTGGAAAATAGACAAATTCACAGATATGAAAAAAATACTACACTGGGCCGAATCTGGGTGAGCGCAGGATAATATGCAGCGCCCAGGGCGTCACATAACAAACAGAGATGGGCTGGCTTGTGCTCACCTAGCGGGCCTTGGGGCCAGCGGATCTGGTGGGCTAAGGCTGCAGCAGGGCAAGGGCGACCGGGCCTTGGGAGGGGTGTAGCGCACGCAGGCAGAAGTCGTGGTCAACACGACCACGAGCAGCGCTGGCGTTCGTCTCCCTGGACGAGCAGAGGCAACGGCGAGGCAGGGGACGACGGCTGCATATGCGGGTCTCTAGGGAAGTGGATCTGGCGGGGAAGGGAGCATGTCAAGGAGGTGTCGCGGATCCGGCAAGGGGCGACGAACGAGCGGCGGCCAAGGAGGGCGACGGGTTCCTGTCGAGGGCGGCATTCTCCGGCGAGGCACCAGATCTAGACTGCTGCGAGGGAGCAATGGAGATGGCAAGGCGACTCTAAGCGGCGGCGGGGCTTGGTCGGCACGAGCATCGAGGAAGGATCTCCGGCCAGGCTCCATGGCACCGCGGCTCCTGCGTGAAGAACAAGAGAGAGAGGGAACCGGGTGAGAGAGAGCAACGAGGGAGAGAAGGGAAGGAGAAGGCCGGAAGGGAGGCAGGGGCGCGCAGGGCAGCGAAGCTCTGGCGATGCAGCTTCTCCAGCTGACTGGCACGAGCAGGAGAGGATTTTGGATCGGGGGCGCGGGCGTCTCGTTGGCCTGGTGCTGAGAACGAGGGATGAGACCAGGTGGGGGCGGGATGGGTTCCGAGAGAGTGGCGGCGGGGATGGGAGTGATGGGACATCTCCCTAGAAATTAGGGTTCGGTCTGATTATATAAGTAGGGAACTAGGCTTAGGGTCATACGGTCCCTCCGATCACAATCGGACGGTCCGAGATAAATAGGCTAGGGAGTCCAAAAAAGAAAATAGAGATGTTTTATAGATGTTTGGGGATGATCCGAATTCAACGGTGACGACTGTCCGGGTCGGGTCCGGGGAAGTTTCGGACGCGCACGAAAGGTCTATGCACGACGCAAAGAGGGGTAGGCTAGGCATAGGTGGACTATGGAGAGCGGGTTGGTTTGAGAGAAGAGGGGAGAGATGCAGCCTGCACGGTTTCCGGAGACCGAAAACGTCCGACAAAAAGACCGGCTATACTGCCGCTATAGTTATCCGTTGGGGCGTCAAACGGACTCCGAATGCGATGAAACTTGGCAGGCGGCCTACCTACACTATAATAAGACCGCATGACAAGTTTCAACACATTCCGAGAACATTTTCCAGCCACTTATAAAATACTATTTCAGACGTGTCGCGGGCGTGTGCAAGTGTGTCTGGGCTCAGAACGGACAACGGAGAGAACTGGGGAACTCGGACGGATGCAAGTTTTGAAAACATGTAGATGCAAAGCACATGATGACATGGCCAGATGCAAAGCACATGATGACATGGCAACGACAACGAAAAACTGGAAGACACCTGGCACACCGTTCTCGGGGCGTCACAGCTCTAGCCCTGGTTCCATTTCCATCAGAAAATGAAACCCACAGAGCTTCTTCTTCATTAGTTGCAACAAAATTGAGCAACATCAAGGTTGGTCGTGAAGCTCCTGGAATGTTCAACTATAATTTGGATATCATTTATGCAGTTCAACTAAGATCAAGCATGAAAGGTGGAAAGGAGGGTGATTAACAAGTGATGAAACATGCATCAAATGAAAAAAACATGTTCCTTATCTGAATGGCAATCGTACAAGGACAGTAGCAATTTCTAGCAGCATTGCTATATATTAGTGTGGGCATTAGGATTAACTATGACAACCGTTAAATACGACATTAATTCAATGGTGCCATTGCTTCATTTTACCAGCAACATTACATTAACAGTTGCTACAGAGTCGATATTTGGGCACGGGAGAGTAGGTGGACCAGGATAGTTGCATCTCTAATGAAAAGAAGCAACTTATCTTAATGAGAAATTTAGCAGACATGAAAAAAAGTGCCATTGATTCATATTACTGGAGGCATTACATTGAAAACAACATTGGTTTAACGTGTCCTTACTTTTAACAGTGCGACTGCTACATTTTACCAGTGGCATTACATAAGAGCGGCTCGGACAACAAACATCAGAAGAGGATATCTGGGTTGGTCCCATTTTTGTTCGGTATATATCCACCTTATACTATGTGAGGCTAACAAATCTAGTGCCGGACTTACTCTGTTGACTTGTCCCCCAGTCCCTACTTTCTTTCCTTTTTCAACCAATAGATTGGGTTTATATTGAGTTTTTACTGTGTTCCCTTTATTTCCCTATTAGACCTAGAGACCAGTTGGATAGCCAGTCTCTGCTACTTTTCGCCCCCATTATTTCCTCTTTTGACCAAGTCCTAGATTCAGGTAACAAATCTTCCCCCACCCCACCCCCTTTCTTCCTTGTTTGAACCAAGTAGTACTAGATTCAAGTGCATGAACTAGTTTTACATCTTAACAGTAAAAAAATAGGTGGTTTTCGAACAGCCGATCGATCCTATCTACGAGGGGGCCTGAGAAATAGTAAAAGATACAAATGTAGCAACGTCAGGAGCTCGGGAAGTAGAGCAAGGCCGGTTTCGAAGGAATTTATACCCAAGGGTCGCCGGGATGTCACTAGGTGGGCGGCGGGAGGCCGGATCTGCCCACACTATGACAGCGAGGAAGAAGTGGTGGGAGGCCCTCCCTTGCCAGTGATGCTTAGGAGAGAACGGCAAGGCACGCTGATCGGGATGTGCTGACAGTGGGTAAGAGCTGAAAGTGCGTTATATCGACTAGAGGGGGGGTGAATAGGCGATTTTTATGAAAGTCTTCAAAACGTGAGAGTTGTGAAGACAAACAGTGAAGATCATGCCTATTAGTATGCAGCGGAAGTTAGATTACACTAGGCCAGCCATGGTCATGTGTTCAATAGAGTGAAAGCGCAATGACAAACAGCTTCAGTGTAATAAGGATCAGGTAGGAAGAAGTTATGAAGCAGAACAGATCATACATTCATGTTGTGAAGACAAAAGATAAGGCAAGCATGCAATGGCTTCACAATGAATAACTGTAAGTGAAAGGAAGTGAAGATGAAACCAGTGAAGCGTTGAAGACAATGATTTGTTGGACCAGTTCCAGTTGCTGTGACAACTGTACGTCTGGTTGGAGCGGCTAGGTATTTAAACCAAAGGACACACAGTCCCGGACACCCAGTCAAGGACACTTAGTCCAAGACACCCAGTCCTCACCGTTTTCTCCTTGAGCTAAGGTCACACAGACCTCGCCCAATCACTCAGGTAAGTCTTCAAGGTAGACTCCCAAACCTTCACAGACTTCGTTCACTGACAATCCACAATTTCTCTTGGATGCTCAGAACGCGACGCCTAACCGTCTGGAGGATGCACAGTCCTCAAGTGTAATAAGTCTTCAAATCACACAGACACGAAGACTTAAGTGATGCCCAATTTACTCTGGCTCTGGGTGGTTAGGGCTTTTCTCCTCACTGGGAATTTTTCTTTCAAAGGCTTCAAGGTGGGTTGCTCTCAAACGACAAAAGCCGTGCACTGAAATCTGAGCAGCCAACCGTTTATGGTTGTGGGGGGTGGACTATTTATAGCCACTTGGCAACCCGACCTGATCTGTCCGAAATGACCCTGGGTCACTAAGGAACTGACACGTGTACCAACGGTCGAATTTTGAACTCACACGGCAACTTTACTTGGGCTACAAGTAAAGCTGACTTGTCTGACTCTGGACAAGATTTTCTCTCAAAGTCTTCGCTCGAAGACATAGGATTTGAATTAGGCATCACTTCAGTCATTCTGACTGGTTCTCTTCGACCCCACTTAACAGTACGGTGGTTCCTATGACACAACATGAATGAAATAAAACTACGAAGGATCTAGGTCTTCGAGTTCCAAAAGCTTCATAGGGAGTCTTCTCATATCATTGTCTTCAATATGAATATCTTCATAAACCACCATTGTCTTCAATGTCTTCGTACATTTTTAGGGGTCATCTCTGGTAGTAAAACCGAATCAATGAGGGACTTCTACCTGTGTTTTCCTGCAATTCTCACAAACACATTAGTCCCTCAGCTAGGTTTGTCGTCAATACTCCAAAACCAACTAGGGGTGGCACTAGATGCACTTACAATCTCCCCCTTTTTGGTGATTGATGACAAACTAGTTGAAGTTTTCAACGGGAAACATAATTTGTGAAATTGTAAGAGAATTGTCTTCATAAGTTGCAAGGGCTCCCCCTGAAGATGTGCATATAAGTAATTTGCTTCTTGAATGCAAATGCACATGGCAGGTTGTACTTGTGGAGATCCACTTCAACTTATGACAATCCACTATGCATGTGAAAGTATATGAAGATAATGACATGCATAATGGAAAATGGACGTCTGCAGAATGAGATGAGTGCGGAATTTATCGTCGCACATGCGGAATTTATCTTCGCAAAACGGAGTGACAAACAGGTAGCAGACGACCATCAAGGCTAAGTGTTACAACTCAATGAAGCAAATGTAGCAAAAAAATGGGAGTTGTAAGCACGAAGCAAAATGTAGCAAAATATGAAGGCACCCACCCATAGTGACCCGCTTGAAGACTATAACCATCATATGCTTCTCCCCCTTTTGTCAGTGATGACCAAAAAGATTTGAAGACATAGAGGTTTCTACGCGTTCCCAGGCGCAGCAGGGTCGGTGGAGTTGTTTGGCGGCGGTGCAGACGAGCTTGGTGCAGATTCGACGCGCGTTGAAGCAGGTGGAGATGATGTCGCGTCGTCTTCTTCTTCAATAATCCGGGCAGACACGGTGGCAACAGAAGAAGAGAACTTTGACTCTTCAAGTGATGGTGTGCTGCGCATCACCGCTCTTCTTGGAGGCGTGGAGTCAAATTTGAAATGCTCTGTGAAGCCATCCTCATGCAGTTCAGCTTCAGGGCACATCATGGTGAGGCCCTTCCAAGTGCGGCGACAGGTCTCGTGTGTGACAAATGCATTCTTGGTTGCCAGATTTCTGATGCGATTGACGTCTTGCATGATGCTTCTCATCTGCCTCTTGAGCCAGTCGTGATGCCTATCCTGCTTTTGGTGAAGAGCCACAAGAAGCTCTCTGTCATTGAGTGCACGAGCGCGCTTCTTGGGTCTCTTTGCAGCTGTGCTGTTGGTGGCTTCAGTTGATGCAGGGGCACGTGTGGTGCCAGCCATTGGATACACTCGGGAGAGAGCTTCAACACCTTCAATATTTTGAGTGAAGCTCTGGTGTTCTGCATTCTGAAGACTTAGTGGTTGCTTGGCCGGCTCTGGATATATTGCTTCAGCAGATGTGTCCACATCTGGCAAAAATATCCTATGATTGCGGGCTGAGGGTTGATAGGAGATTGCAGAGTGAAGATTGATCAGCCTCATAACCCAAGGAGCATAAAACTTTAATCCAAACAGTTCTGAAGCAGACGTTGCAAATTGACGGATGAAGAGATCCTGTGCATTGAAGCATTTGCCATGAAGAATGCAGAAGATGAGAGTCTTCATTGCACCATCAATTGTCGCATATCGAGAGTGTCCCTTGACAGGCCATAGAGTCCGCCTTATGATATGATATATTGTTCTGGGCAAGTACTCTAAGTATTCAACGAAGAACCTAGTTGGATAGGGTGCATTCGGAGGCAGTGGCTTCATCATTGAGAGCATCTGACTCATATCTGGCTCAGGACGCTGAAATATGCTCTCAATTGCTTCAGCATGGAGTTGGCACCCTTCTTCAAAGAATTCGCCAGGAGTGGGAAGGCCGGTAAGCTCAATTAGGTCGAAAGCATTGGCTTCATGATGGATATTGCCTGTCATCCACTCCAGAATCCATGTCTTCGGATCTCTGTTATAGCCTTTGATATGCACAGTGGCATAGAACTGGAGCAGAAGCTCTTCGTTCCAGTGCTCTTCATCAGTGATAAATGGCAGCAAACCCACTTGCTTGAAGCAATCCAGTGCTTCTTCCAGACCAGGCAGACCAGCAACAGCTTCAACCTCAAGGCGCTTGTGAGGAAAGATGCGGCCTTGGTTGTAAAGGATGCATGAATAATAGCTGCGCTGTTGATGGCTCCAGAACCTATCTGATACAATCCGTTCCCTTGAATAAGGGTTCTTGGAGCGGTCGAAAAACGTGTTATCTGCCCTGAAGCCGTTGATGTTGAAGGAACCAGGAGCTGATGCAGGACCTGGGAACCTTGGTAGTCATGGGATCGGCTTCTGGACCTGGGGCCTGTGCGCAATATGATAGTTGAATTGTGGTCCGGCAGCAGACTCAGGCACAGAATGTTCAGGAGCAGTAGCTTCGGTGTTTTCTGAAGCTGTTGTTGGGGAGGGCTCCACATTTGCTTCGGCGTTGTTTGTGGCAGCCTCAATATTTTCAGCTTCAGGCACGTTCTCCTTGAGAACTGCTTCTTGTTGGTGCGGGGGAGTTGGAGCTTGTGGTATTTCTGCTTGCTCTTCGGCTGATGCAGCCGGAATGTCTTCAGCAGCCTGAGCCCTTGGCCCTTTGCGAAGCCTACGGAGTGTAGGCGCCGGTGGAGTTGCAGTGGGTTGGGGCTCATCTTCCTCCTGTGGGCGATCTGCCCACGACGCATCTTGTGTGATTGGCGTCAATGGACGACCAATACTGATCTGTTCGCTTGTCTCAAGCTGAGGAAGGGCTGCATCACCTTGCACATTGTCTTGGAGACCAATGTCTTCAGCAGCGTAAGGTTCGTCTGCTGGAATGTCTTCAGTGTTGGGTTCATGCACAGTCAACTGATGATCTGTGTCAGGATAGCGGACGTAGAGGGGTTCAACTATCAGGGGCTCTGTGGGAGCAGCCCGAGATTTCTTGGTCTTGCGCTTCTTGATGATGGGTTCAGAAGGAGAGGCTTCAGAATGTTTTCTCTTCTTAGCTTCAGCCTCTGCAGTCCGTGTCTTCTTGTGCTGTGAGGCGGTTGATCGACTCTTTGGCTTCGAGCCAGTCGTTGCAGCGGGGAAGACAAGCGGAGCAGTTTCTGACCTTGGCGCTTCAGGTTCGGGCACAGCCGCCTTCTTTTTCTTCTTCGCGGCCATCCTGGGGTCAATGCCGGGACGCCCAAGTGCCTTGCGCTTTTCTGCCTCATTGTAGGCTTGCACGCAGTGATCAGCCAAAGTCTTCATGCGTTCTCGCGAGCCTTGAGCTTCGGCACGCGTCTTCAGGAAGTTCTCTTTCAGCTCGTGCAACATGATCTTGAAGTTTTTCACTTCTTGCACACTGAGCTTGGCCACGTGCTTCTTGAACTGAGCCTTTTCATGATCAATTTTCTGCTTCAGTTCTACAATTCGCTGGGCTATTGCAAGTTCTGAAGCAATTGCACCTTGAAAGGCAACGCTGAGGCCTATGGGTAGCTGCAGATCATTGAAGCTTATGTCTGGTGTGTCAAACCATTCATCGATGAAGTTGTGGATGATGGTGACATCAAACAGAGGCAGATTGTTGAAGATTTCAGCCTCCTCCTTGCTCTTGATGAGCTGCTCAAGAGCATCATCTCCAAGATCTTCATCGCTTGAGAGATCAATGGCTTCGCAGCGCAGAATGTCAGCAGCTGTGAGCTCTTTGCCTATGTGTGGCTGAGGCTTCTTGGCTTCTTGGGGCTTGGACACTCGTGATAAGCCTTCTGACTGCACACTGGCTTCAGGAGGTGCAGTTGCTAAAGGCTTCACTCTAGCGATCTTGGGAGAAGCGGCTGGCTTTGAAGATTTTGGATCTTTTGGCTTCTTCTGCTTTGGCTTCGGAGCAGCAGGGGCATCATCTGACTCAGTATCTGCTGGAGGGTCATTCACAGCAGTCCCTTGGACTAGGATGCGAGTCATGAGGCCTGCAAGATTGGCATACGGCCCGATGATATTGGGATCGGCGTTGCGTGTGCCATCTGCCCTTGGTGAGGAGGGACCAGGGTTGAAGTCAAGCCCAAATTTCTTCTTGTTTATCTTCGCTGACTGTTGTGCAAACTTAAAGTTGCGCTTGAAGAGATTATCATCGCGGCACCAGAGAAGTGATGACGGATGTGCCTCAGCTGGCTGTGGTCCTCTCACCATGCATGGATAGAAGCCTTGAGCAATGGCTTCGTCTCTGGACCTGGGTACGAGATTTTTGTATAATACATCTCCCCACGGTCTCTTGATGGCGCACTTCTCCGCATATTCCTGAGTGACGAAGCGGTAGTGAAACCATTGCTCTGCCCAATATCTTCGAATCCATTGGATTCGTGTCTTGCGCTGACCATAGCTTTCTTCAGGATCAGTTTTGTACATCTCTGCCAATTCATCAGGCAGATCTTTGGACGTTTCACCACGTCGCTGTCTGCCTCCCTTCCTTGCTGCTGTTTCTGAAGCCATGAATAACTTGGAAGGCTTCAAGATGTTCAAAGGCTTCAAAGGCTTCCTTTTGCAAGAACTGGCTTCAGACGAGTTGATGTGATGCTGCAAGTACTCTGCAAATGAATGCAGACTATGAGAACCAAAGGATTCTCCCACGGACATGTACCTGTGACAGCATTAAGGTGCGAGGGAAGGGGAAGAGGTCATATGCATTCTCAGAAGATTTTGAAGATAAATCGATTTAGAAGACATTGACCTCATTATGCGAAGACATTCACTTATAGATAAGAAGTTGGTTCCAGATTTGTACGAACCCATAGATCAGTACAAGTGAGGAATCTAACTACTTTATGAAGCACAAGTGAATATACTAGGCATGTTATGAGATGCAGCGAGAGATTTAACTGGTGTGAAGAGAAACTTCTTATGGCAGAAAGTGACTGAACTATAGGATCAAGAGAGGCTGTAAAAAAGAGGTTTTATTTACCACACTTGGAACTGCTAGACGAAGTGAGAGTTGAGGTCGAGCAGTTCAATCCTCCGTGCCCTAACTTGGCAACGGAAGACACCTACGGCGACAGCGGAGAGAGTGATGTCCGCTGTCGGCGTGAAAACAGCGTCGGAGAGGTTGCGGCAGTGAAGCGCTTCGTCGCCGGCGTCGTCGAGTGCTAGCGGTGGCGCTAGGGTTCGTGCGAGGGTGGAAGAAGGAGATAATGACCGCAGTGAATCGTATATTTATAGGGATAGAGGCGGCACTGCGCTATTACGCAGGTACCCCTGGCGGTTCGCATTTGAGGCACGCGTGGCCAGTTAGAGGACGATTGGGATTTGTTCCATGTCCCACGCACGCCTAAATTGTCGGGCAGTCGTTCCTGCTTCTCCGGATCTTATGTGGAGGAATGAGCATTAAAAACGGACTTTTATGGTTGTCACTATGTCTTCAGCTGACAAGGACACAGTGAAGACATTTGACAGTTACAACAGAATGCATATGACTTGGAGAGATAGAGTTTGAGATAGAGAGCATAGATAGGTTAGGGTCCGATCACATTCACTTAGTTCAAAAGATTCAACCAAGAAGACATAGCTATAAGTGAATGCTGTAGAGGACAGAACATCAGTACATATATATCCATATAATCAACGCAGTGAAGATAATCATGAAGACATATGGAGAATGAAACCAAACCAATTGTGAAGACATTGAGAGGTAATGCCATGAGAGAAACACTTCAAAATGGAACGTTTGGTGGTGGCGTTACCCACCGTATAGGAAGTATTAGACCCAGACACGGCGCACAATTATCGTGGCGCTCCGAAGTCAAATTCCACATTAATGTATTCACACTTAGAATGTATGTCTTCATTGTTTGAAGATATACTCTACTTCGTGTGTTGCACATCTAAGTCATCAATATGCTTAAGTGTTAGGATGTGTGCCTGATCACAGAACATTTGAGGATTCCAAGATATTTAGCTCACACCGTAACTTGCAAAATCTCTTCTTATCCAAGGGCTTTGTGAAGATATCTGCCAATTGCTCTTCAGTGTTGACGTGTATGATATCAATGTCTTCCTTCACAACATGATCTCTTAGAAAGTGATGACGAATTTCAATGTGCTTTGTCTTCGAGTGCTGAACTGGGTTGTTGGCAATCTTGATGGCGCTTTCGTTGTCGCAGTAAAGTGGCACTTGCTTCAGATGAATGCCATAATCCTTGAGTGTTTGCTTCATCCACAGAAGCTGAGCGCAGCAAGATCCAGCAGCAATGTATTCAGATTCAGCAGTGGAGAGTGATACACAGTTCTGTTTCTTTGAAGACCAACATACAAGTGATCGTCCCAGAAAGTGACATGTGCCTGATGTAGACTTGCGATCAACTTTGTCACCAGCATAATCAGCATCCGAAAATCCAACTAAATCAAACTCTGAGCCCTTTGGATACCATAATCCCAGAGTTGGGGTGTGAGCCAAATATCGAAGAATTCGCTTCACAGCTAAGTGATGCGACTCCTTTGGTGTCGCTTGAAATCGAGCACACATGCAAACACTAAGCATGATATCTGGCCTAGATGCACATAAATAAAGCAAAGACCCAATCATGGAGCGGTATACCTTTTGATCGAACTCTTTACCATTGTCGTCGGGACCCAGATGATGCTTGGCTGGCATTGGTGTTGTGAACCCTTTGCAGTCTTGCATACCGAACTTCTTCAGGCACTCTTTAAGATATTTCTCTTGAGATATGAAGATGCCATTGCGTTGTTGCCGTATTTGAAGACCGAGAAAGAACTTCAGCTCCCCCATCATGGACATCTGATATTGCTCTTGCATCATGTATCCAAACTCTTCACTATACTTCTGATTGGTGCAGCTAAAGATAATGTCATCCACATATATTTGGCACACAAATAGTTCACCATCATATGTCTTCGTGAAAAGAGTGGGATCCAGGGAACCAGGTATGAAGCCTTTGCTTTTCAGAAAGTACTTGAGTGTATCATACCAGGCCCTAGGGGCTTGTTTGAGGCCATACAATGCCTTGTTGAGCTTGTATACCATATCAGGATGTTTTGGATTTTCAAAGCCAGGTGGTTGTGCAACATACACTTCTTCTTCAATCTTGCCATTGAGAAAGGCACTTTTCACATCCATCTGATAGAGAAGTATGTTATGATGATTTGCATAGGCCAGCAGTATGCGTATGGCTTCAAGCCTAGCCATAGGAGCGAATGTTTCATCGAAGTCAATGCCCTCCACTTGATTATATCCTTGAGCAACTAGACGAGCTTTGTTTCTGACAACTTGACCATGTTCATCTTGCTTGTTGCGGTATATCCATTTGGTGCCTATTATGTTGTGCTTCCGTGGATCAGGACGCTTAACCAGTTCCCATACATTATTCAGGTTCCATGAAGGCTTCTTCAACTTTCTTGGGTTCTGATATTGAGACGAATGCGAAATGCCCACAGAAGTTTGTTAGCTGAGTTGCCCTTGAACGAGTGAGTGGACCAAATGCATTGATGCTGTCCAGTATTTTGTCAATTTGTACTTCATTTGCAACACGAGGGTGTGTGGGGCGAAGACTTTGCTCTTGCTGATCTATGTGGTCATTTGAAGGTATATCTTCAGGCTGAGCATTGTCTTCATGTGGATCAGGTGCTGAGATGATAAGTTCTTCTTCAGGTTGAGCATCAGAAGGTACAATTTCTCCAGTTCCCATAAGCTTGATTGATTCATTTGCTGGAACTTCATCTAGCACATTTGGCAATTGCTCTCTTTTTGATCCATTGGTTTCATCAAATCGCACATCCACTGTTTCAACCACTTTGTAGTGGAAGAGATTGAAGACTCTGTAGGAGTGCGAATCCTTTCCATATCCAAGCATGAAACCTTCATGTGCTTTTGGTGCAAACTTTGAGGTGTGGTGTGGGTCCTTGATCCAGCATTTTGCGCCAAATACTCTGAAATAACTGACATTTGGCTTCTTGCCAGTTAGGAGTTCATAGGATGTCTTGTTCAGAAGCTTGTGAAGATAAACACGATTGATTGTATGGCATGCAGTATCAATGGCTTCAGTCCAGAATTTTCTTGGAGTCTTGTATTCATCTAGCATTGTTCTGGCTATCTCAATGAGTGTTCTGTTCTTGCGTTCGACGACGCCATTCTGCTGTGGCGTGTATGGAGCTGAGAATTCATGTGTGATGCCCAAGGTATCCAGATATGTATCAAGGCCAGTTTTCTTGAATTCAGTGCCATTGTCACTTCTGATGTGCTTTATCTTGGCGCCAAAATTGTTCATAGCTCGATTTGCGAAGTGTCTGAAGACATCCTGCACTTCTATCTTGTAAAGGATTATGTGCACCCAAGTATATCTAGAATAATCATCAACAATTACGAAGCCATAGAGGCATGCAGAAGTAGTAAAAGTTGAGTACTGAGTGGGACCGAAAAGATCCATGTGAAGCAGTTCGAAGGGTTGAGTAGTGGTCATGATTGTCTTCGAAGGATGTTTTGCCCTTGTCATCTTCCCTGCTTCACAGGCACCGCATAAGTGATCTTTCTTGAACTTGACGCCTTCGATGCCTATGATGTGCTTTTTCTTCGCAAGGGTGTGGAGGTTCCTCATGCCAGCATGCCCAAGCCTTCGATGCCAAAGCCAGCATTCTGAAGCTTTTGCAAGAAGACATACTGCAAGTTGTGGTCCTGCTGAGAAATCTACCACATACAAATCACCTTTCCTATACCCTTCAAACACTAGAGATTTGTCAGATTCCATTAGCACCAGGCAGCGATATTTGCCAAACATTACAATCATATTCAAATCGCAAAGCATTGAGACAGACATTAAGTTGAAGCCAAGGGATTCAACAAGCATGACTTTATCCATGTGTTGATCCTTTGAGATTGCAACTCTACCTAGACCCAATACCTTACTTTTACCAGTGTCAGCGAATGTAATGTGGCTCTTGTCGGATGGACGTAAAGTTGAGTCCATAAGAAGGCTTCTTCTGCCAGTCATGTGATTTGTACAACCACTGTCAATAATCCATTCTGAAGACTTTGAAGTCGCTGGTATCGTACCCTACAGTGCAGTTAGGGGGATAGGCTTCACGAAGAGTGTTGTGAAGCATAAACATTTGACGAACCAGTGGGTTATGAAAACTTAGATCCAGATTAGGACTAATGGGGAGAGTAGCATGCGATTCAGGAACGAAGTACATAATGATGCCATTTGGGCAGTTTATCTTGCGCCCCACAAGATTTTTATGGTCCCCAGCAATAGCATCAGAAGATTTTGTTTTTGTGCTGGAGACCTTTCCCTGCAAAAAAAAAGTTAAGCTTTCTTAACCACCCACATCTTCAAGGGTGGCTTAGAAGCTATGAGTCTAAGAGCAGCATCTGAGAATTTTGGCTTTGAAGCCTTAGCAAACAGTCTAGCAGGGGGACAATAATACTCATAGGGAATAAGCAGAATAAGTTTTGGTCATATGAACATGACGGTTCGATGAACCACTCTCATATTCATATGCCTGAGTATGGTTCCCCTGCAAAACATTTGCGTTAGTGCGACTCAGGTGAGTCCCCTGTTTGTATGAAGCATTTGGACCATATGAAGCCTTTGGTCTGAGGTTTGTCTTCTTCAAGTGAGGTGTCATGAAGACATTCACAGGAAGATTTTCCAGACATGTTTCGGAACCCAGATCTTCTTCATAGGCGGTCCATTCCTGCAGTTAGTACCAATGTACCTGGCAAACACTTCACCATTCTGATTCTTAAACAGTTTATAGTTTGCATCAAAGGATTCATCAATGATAATTGGGTTAGCACAAGTGAAGCCAGATAAATTGGATGGATCTGCTGAAAGTTCCTTTGCAGCAACCCATGTAGTTTTGGGGTACTGCTCAGGTTTCCAGTAAGAGCCATCTGCATTGATTTTCCTCACGAACCCAACACCCTCTTTCCTAGGGTTTCGGTTCAGAATCTGCTTCTTAAGGACATCACATAATGTTTGATGCCCTTTCAGACTTTTGTACATCCCTGTTTCAAGCAATGTCTTCAACCTAGCATTCTCATCAGCAATAGCAGTGGTATCCTCAGCAGAGGGGTTAGTTGCCACATCAACAGTTGAAGATATTGGAACAGTAGTAGCAGTGGAACATTCAGCAACAGAATTAGCATTATTACGCTCAATGCATTTAAGACATGGTGGTTCAAATCCTTCCTGAGCGGGACTGATCTGTTCGGCGCGAAGTGACTCGTTTTCCTTTTGAAGATCTTCATGAGCCACCCTCAATTTCTCGAGTTCTTGCTTCCTTTGAAGATAGTCATAGGAAAGCTTTTCATGAGTTGTTGAGAGAGTATCATGACGATCTTCAAGTTCCTGATATTTAACGTGAAGGTTTTTTATGTCTTCAATTAAGGATTCAGATCGAGTCATTTCAGCACCCAACAAATCATCGCTTCTGTCTAACAGTTTTTGAATATGTTCCATAGCTTTCTGTTGTTTAGTTGCAATTTTAGCAAGTGTTTTGTAGCTAGGTTTTGAATCACATTCAGAGTCATCGTCACTGGATGTTTCATAGCGAGTGGTGCGTGTGTTTACCTTGGCACCGCGTGCCATGAAGCAGTAGGTAGGAGTGGAGTCGTTCTTGTCATTTGCGTCGGTGTCGGTGATGCAATTATTGACTTCAGTGTTGAAGATGGACTTGGCGACGTATGCTGTAGCCAGACTCGCAGTGCCAGAATCAGACTCCTCCTCAGATGCGGATTCCTCCTCTGAATCCATCTCCTTGCCTACAAACGCACGCGCCTTGCCAGATGAGCTCTTCTTGTGTGATGAAGACTTTGATGAAGACTTGGAAGAAGACTTTGAGTGTTTCTTCTTCTTCTTGTCGTCAGAATCATATTCCTTGCTCTTCTTCTTCCTTCTGTTCTCATTGTCCCACTGTGGACACTCAGAGATGAAGTGCCCAGTTTTCTTGCACTTGTGACATGTTTTCTTCTTGTAGTCATGAGCAGAAGCTTCATCATTCCTTGAGCTTGATCGTGAAGATTTTCTGAAGCCTTTCTTCTTGGTGAATTTTTGAAACTTCTTCACTAGCATTGCAAGTTCTCTTCCAATGTCTTCAGGATCATCAGAACTGCAGTCAGATTCTTCTTCAGATGAGGAGACAGCTTTTGCCTTCAAGGCACGAGTTCGCCCATAGTTTGGACCGTAGATATCTCTTTTCTCAGAAAGCTGAAACTCATGTGTGTTGAGCCTCTCAAGTATGTCAGACGGATCGAGTGTCTTGAAATCAGGACGTTCTTGAATCATCAGGGCCAGAATGTTAAACGAACTATCAAGTGATCTCAGCAGCGTCTTGACGATTTCATGTTTGGTGATCTCAGTAGCGCCGAGGGCTTGAAGCTCATTTGTGATGTCAGTGAGCCGATCAAAGGTGTGCTGGACATTCTCATTGTCATTTCGTTTGAAGCGGTTGAAGAGATTGCGAAGGACACTGATTCTTTGATCTCTCTAGGTTGATATGCCTTCATTAACTTTGGAGAGCCAATCCCAGACCAGTTTGGATGTCTTCAAGGCACTCACACGGCCATACTGTCCTTTGGTCAGATGACCACAGATGATATTCTTGGCAGTAGAGTCCAGTTGAACGAACTTCTTGACATCAGCAGCAGTGACACCTTCTCCAGCCTTGGGAACGCCGTTTTCGACGACATACCATAGGTCGACGTCAATGGCTTCAAGATGCATGCGCATCTTATTCTTCCAGTAGGGATATTCAGTTCCATCGAAGACGGGACAAGCAGCGGAGACTTTGATTATCCCTGCAGTCGACATAGCTAAAACTCCAGGTGGTTAAACCGAATCACACAGAACAAGGGAGCACCCTGCTCTGATACCAATTGAAAGTGCGTTATATCGACTAGAGGGGGGGTGAATAGGCGATTTTTATGAAAGTCTTCAAAACGTGAGAGTTGTGAAGACAAACAGTGAAGATCATGCCTATTACTATGCAGCGGAAGTTAGATTACACTAGGCCAGCCATGGTCATGTGTTCAATAGAGTGAAAGCGCAATGACAAACAGCTTCAGTGTAATAAGGATCAGGTAGGAAGAAGTTATGAAGCCGAACAGATCATACATTCATGTTGTGAAGACAAAAGATAAGGCAAGCATGCAATGGCTTCACAATGAATAACTGTAAGTGAAAGGAAGTGAAGATGAAACCAGTGACGCGTTGAAGACAATGATTTGTTGGACCAGTTCCAGTTGCTGTGACAACTGTACGTCTGGTTGGAGCGGCTAGGTATTTAAACCAAAGGACACACAGTCTCGGACACCCAGTCAAGGACACTTAGTCCAAGACACCCAGTCCTCACCGTTTTCTCCTTGAGCTAAGGTCACACAGACCTCGCCCAATCACTCAGGTAAGTCTTCAAGGTAGACTCCCAAACCTTCACAGACTTCGTTCACTGACAATCCACAATTTCTCTTGGATGCTCAGAACGCGACGCCTAACCGTCTGGAGGATGCACAGTCCTCAAGTGTAATAAGTCTTCAAATCACACAGACACGAAGACTTAAGTGATGCCCAATTTACTCTGGCTCTGGGTGGTTAGGGATTTTCTCCTCACTGGGAATTTTTCTTTCAAAGGCTTCGAGGTGGGTTGCTCTCAAATGACAAAAGCCGTGCACTGAAATCTGAGCAGCCAACCGTTTATGGTTGTGGGGGTGGGCTATTTATAGCCACTTGGCAACCCGACCTGATCTGTCCGAAATGACCCTGGGTCACTAAGGAACTGACATGTGTACCAACGGTCGAATTTTGAACTCACACGACAACTTTACTTGGGCTACAAGTAAAGCTGACTTGTCTGACTCTGGACAAGATTTTCTCTCAAAGTCTTCGCTCGAAGACATAGGATTTGAATTAGGCATCACTTCAGTCATTCTGACTGGTTCTCTTCGACCCCACTTAATAGTACGGTGGTTCCTATGACACAACATGAATGAAATAAAACTACGAAGGATCTAGGTCTTCGAGTTCGAAAAGCTTCATAGGGAGTCTTCTCATGTCATTGTCTTCAATATGAATATCTTCATAAACCACCATTGTCTTCAATGTCTTCGTACATTTTTAGGGGTCATCTCTGGTAGTAAAACCAAATCAATGAGGGACTTCTACCTGTGTTTTCCTGCAATTCTCACAAACACATTAGTCCCTCAGCTAGGTTTGTCGTCAATACTCCAAAACCAACTAGGGGTGGCACTAGATGCACTTACAAGAGCCTTCACCGAGGACGACCGAGTGAACGTTTCACCTTCTCACCTTCCCCGGTGAAGAGGATCCGACTGGATCCGTGACCAGCGGTGAGTAGAGAGAGAGTGTGTGTGGCCACCGCTGTCGTGTTTAGATCTAGAGAGGATGAGACAGTGTGAAGAGAGCAACACTAGCAAGCAAGCGCGGAGGCTCCTGCCTATATAGTGGAGTACTAGTTTTCTTTTGTCTACCGACCGGAGCCGGCTTGACCTCGGGAATGACTGTCGAGAAGTCTTCATGCACGTGCCCCGGAGGCGCAGTTGTCGTCATTTTGATCTGAAGCACCGGATTATAACATATAACATGAAAAAATGCCACATGACAAGAAATCATGACCTCACTGCCCAAAGGAGATAATATGAATCCCGACGGACAAACTAGACGAGGATCAAAGCTCAAATTAAAGATAAACTCGTAGAAAAGGGGTCCGTCGATAGATGTCCTAATTAACATAGACGGCTTGACCTAGATGGCAGCAGAGTAGTCTTTGTGCATGTGCCCCAATGACTAGCCCAACTCAGTTGTCATTGTTTAACCCTCGCAGTGATCCGAAGCACATGACACCTAATTTTGCGAGATGACAAGAAACCTTTTTTTAGATTTCTCACCAGAACTACAACCCTGTACAACATAGCCTGCACGATATGTAGACGATAGCCAATCCAGGCGTGTCTGCTGGAGTCTGGTCACATGCATGGATGAACTGATCTTCCGTGTCTTGCAGGGATCGTCCAGGTACCAACGTATGTACTCCTACAACACTTCTCTAGTAGTACTATCGCTCGTCTCTCTCTTCTATTAACTCGCCCGACTTGCGGGGACGGGGAGTGTGCCTATGGTAGATTCTCAATTGTGGTCCCACATGTGTGTGCAAACGCAATATGATGTGCGTTCCATTCGAAGAGCGGCGTGCCAGACCGACCGACCGTCTAGGGTGCGACACGAACGCGACGGGCGTGCTGTATACTCCGTACATGTGTACCGCCGTTTTCTTGAGGCTCCATGGTGCAATCCATGGATACAAAATTAGTATACTATACTATTTAAAAGTTGAGGGCAGGGCTTTTCCCACGAGGTAGGCAGGCAGTTTCGCCTAGTTGGTTCGACAGACACGCGAGAAGATGAGGGAGTAGGTTGCTGCAAACGTAGGGCTGTGTGATTTGATAGTGAGTTATTGCTGGATAGGTGGGGCCCGGTGATTTGACTTGCCATTATCATTTTAACCGCGGCGCTACGACCGGCGTGAGTCTCCCGATTCCTGACCACCTCCATACAGGTGCCTCTCCTGATGCTCCACCATGTAGAGGCTGGCTCTTGCTTGAGAGCCCACTCCACCACTTTTTCCTTGCCTCTTTCCCCCACATATGCAAAAGTGCCATGTAAAGCGGGCTTATAGCCCACTATTGTACTTGATCCTACAGGTGCTAAGCCTTCCACATAGGCATGAAGTCTGATGTGGCAAGTTAATTAAGAAGAGAGAGACTAGTTTGGTGACCCCAAGAAGAAACGGTGATAAGCGCGTGTACCTAGATGAAGCAAACTTAGCAACAAAAAACTAAGCACCTATGCATTGAGTACTTGAGTTGCTAAGCCATTTAATGCCCATAGCACCTCATCTAAGCACCATTTCATTGGAAGAGGTCACTCCTTGGCAAATGCAATAAATACTACGAAGAAAGAGATAGAGAGAAGTAAACAAAAAAAACTCTTATAGCCAACCTTATAGCTAACCTTGTTGTATGAGTGACTAAGTGATGACTATGTATGACATGCCAACATCAGATAGCCTAATGCACCGTGTTAAATCTCCAAGGGTGCGACCGCGCGAGCGAGGCGACAGTCGTGGTAGGCGCGGCCATGATACGGGCTGCTGGCAGCCCTTGGATCTGAGATCAAACGGTCGCATGCTAAGTCGCTGAAAATTTGCAGAATAACCCTCCAGGATAGGATATTCACCCATAGGTCTAGAATCACACCATGCAACCGTTCGATCTCAGATCCAAGGGCTCTCGGAAGCCCGTATCATGGGAGAATGGAAAGCTTCGTATCACCTGTAATTTTCCCAATGCTTGACATGACATCAAAAGCCATTTAATTGGGCGTCGAGTAGACATGCCATCTAATTGGGCCCCCGTAGTACTGTGCATGAATCCATTTATCCACCAGGCAAGCCACTACCCTGCCATTCGCACGCCCCCCACTCGACATTTTTACAATCGATAAACCGCTCCTAGTCGTCCCATCCTTTCACATTACGACAGTTCCACTAATCCTAACCCTCCTCCCAAATCCATGGCATCCCAAATCTCCATGATCGGCGGCGAGTACAAGGTTAGAACCATCACTGGTGATGAGTTCGATGTCATCTACACCCGTTCTTCCGCAACGGTGAAAGAATGCCTTGCTCGCTTCAAACGCATGTTTGAAAACTCAAATGATGAGTGGGTCGCTGGGCTAGATGTTGAGTACACCACAGTCCTGGGAAGCGAGAAGAATCTAAAGGAGGCAGAGAATAAGAAGCCCGCCGTGATCCAGGTTTGCGTGCATGACTTATGCTTGGTCTACCACATATGCCATGCCGACGTTGAGTGCGAGGAATTTAAGAAGTTCCTCAAGGGCGACCGAGTCAAATTCGTCATGTAGACTTTAGGAACGACAAGGAAATCCTGGGTCGGATAGGCCTCGTTGTAGGCGACCCCTTCGACCTCCAGAAGGAAGGGCTGGTGCCCTACCGTGATCAGCCTTCAATGCTGACCCTGGCAGGAGCCATGGTTCATCCTTAGTACGGTGAACTGAAGAAACCTCCGCACACGTTTCATCGTGCATGGCAGTGGACTGTACTAGATATAGACCACATCCACTATGCTGCAATGGATGGCTACCTTTGTTTCAATATCTACAAGGGTTGCATGAAGAGCAAGAGCCAAGTGTGTGGTTGAAGCAAAGAAGTATTGCCCAAGAGGAAGAGGGACAAGGACGAAGTCGAGGACGTGGACGAGGACTCCGAGTAAGGTGGCAGTGCCGTTGCTAATGGTGTTTCTAATGCAGTGTCTACCGGATTAGTTGCTTAGTTTAATTTCTGGTGTGCCTAGTTTTATTTGAGGGGTGTGTTGTGCTGAGCCCCCCAGCAGAACTATGTTATGTTTCTTCTCGTTATATTTCGTACATTTAATCTTTTAGTTGGTATAGTACTACCACTCGTTTCTTCACATTATATACATACAATATATATGGCCAACATCATATAGCCAGCAGTTTAGTTGTCAAAGAATTTCAGGGTGCTTAGTTTTGTCAAATAATTCCAGGGTGCTTAGTTTTATTTGAGGGGTGTGTTGTGCTGGACACCATTAACTTATCATTGTGAGAATCGACTTATTTTTGTCATGTAACATGGTCAACGGGTTTGATGTGAAAATAACAATGTCTAATGGCATTTCTGAGCAAACGTCTAACTTAACGATGGCATTTTTTAGATATCTAATTGCATTTTTGAGCAGGCATCTCACGGATCAATGGCATTTTTTGAGTAGTTGTAACTTATAATGGCAAAACTGAGTAGTGATACACAACTAGTGGCATAAATAATAAGAACCCAAGAAGTAAATAGGTATGGCTAATTTTATTATTTCTTTATTTGTTTATACCTTTGTGTGCAAAACAATATACGCTGTCTCCCCCCAGATATTCTTTACAGAGGCAACATAGAACTATATGAGTGCCATGTTAAATTTTGGAATTATTCCGGGTTCGTTTGGCCTTTTTACACATTAATTGAGTTTCTGGTCATTTAATGTGCATAATTCAAATTTGAACTACAAGCACATGCTCCCATGCACCAAAGTTGATTGAAAAATCACATGTGTGTCCTTGGGTTAATTTTTAGGTCCCATGCAAGAAATGGGAATGAAATTCAAACATCTGGGCATCGTGGTTCGGCCGAGAACATTGAGAAGCTTGGTTTTAAAATTCTTGTAAATCGAAAACACGCCTAAAAATCATGAAACTTGGCATGGTGTCATGTCATGGTACTACCATGTTGTGGTAAAAAAATTTGCAGAATAGGAACAAGTTTTGGTATAAGTTTCTTGCAAACCGGAGCTTCTCTCAAGAAGGCTCGTGGTTCTGAGAGGGAACGTGTCACCTTTGTGTGCATAATTCAAATTTTAAATACAAGCACATGCTCCAATGCACCAAAGCTGGTTGAAAAATCACATGTGTGTCCTCGGGTAAATTTCTAGGTCCCATGCCAGAAATGGGAATGAAATTCAAACATCTGGGCGTCATGGCTCGGCTAGAAACATTGAGAAACTTGGTTTTTTAATTCCTGTAAATCCGAAACACGCATGAAAATCATGAAACTTGGCTTGGTGTCATGACATGGCACCAACATGCTGTGGTAATTTTGCTGTCCGACTTGCGAAGGCGCACACGTTAACAATCAACAAAGTCATTTTGGAACAAGTGTTGTCACGTTACAATCGGAAACACAAGTATTATTGAAACCGTGGGCATTCTATTTACCATTTACGTGCCGCCACGCGTCCCCTTTTTTGTTAGCTAGGAGGCACCGTGTAGGGTAGCTATTTGAGTACGGGAGGTGTGCGATCAGACCCCTGCGCGTGCTTATTGGGAGGAGAGCCCTTTGACCTCCATTTGCCGTCCACCTCTCTCCCAAAGTCTCCATTAATGGCGCCTGATCCTCTGTTTAATGGCGTGGCAATGTCTCACTCGACTGAGATTTAAGAGAGAAAAAAGAAAATTTGAAAAGAAAATTTTGCACGGATCTTGATGTAAGATCCGACAGACCTATATAGCATCTACTGCGACTTATAGCAAGACTGATGAATATATATAAGGACTACGAGAGTGGATAATAATTGTCTTACATAATTAGGAAGATAATTAAAAAAGCCACATGCGGCTACGCCCGAAATACACAAGGGCAAAAGAAGAAGGAAGACGCATACAACGATCTGGCTCGCTGATCTCTACTTTCTTTATGCATTGCAGGTCGCGGAGACTAGTTCTCGCGGCAGTCGATGATCTCTTTCATCAGTTTCATGTCCTTAATACGCTGCTTGGCAGCTGATACGTCTCCAAACGTATCTATAATTTTTGATTGTTCCATGCTATTATATTATCTGTTTTGGATGTTTATGGGCTTTATTATACACTTCTATATTATTTTTGGAACTAACCTATTAACCGGAGGCCCAGCCCAAATTGTTTTTTTGCCTATTTCAGTGTTTCGAAGAAAAGGAATATCAAATGGAGTCCAAACGGAACGAAACCTACGGGAGAGTTATTTTTGGAATGGAAGCAATCCAGGAGACTTGGAGTAGATGTCAGGGAAGCTTCGAGGTGGCCACGAGGCAGGGAGGCGCGCCTGCCCCCTGGGCATGCCCCCCACCCTCGTGGGCCCCTCGTGGCTCCCCTGACCGACTTCTTTCGCCTATATATATCCATATACCCTAAAAACATTGAGGAGCACAATAGGTCGGGAGTTCCGCCGCCAGAAGCCTCCGTAGCCACCAAAAACCAATCTAGACCCATTCCGGCACCCTGTCGGAGGGTGGAATCCCTCTCCGGTGGCCATCTTCATCATCCCGACGCTCTCCATGACAAGGAGGGAGTAGTTCTCTCTCGGGGCTGAGCGTATGTACCAGTAGCTATGTGTTTGATCTCTCTCTCTCTCTCATGTTCTTGAGGTGGCATGATCTTGATGTATCGCGAGCTTTGCTATTATAGTCGGATCTTATGGTGTTTCTCCCCCTCTACTCTCTCGTGATGAATTTGAGTTTTCCCTTTGAAGTTATCTTATCGGATTGGGTCTTTAAGGATTTGAGAACACTTGATGTATGTCTTGCATATGCTTATCTGTGGTGACAATGGGATATCACGTGATCCACTTGATGTATGTTTTGGTGATCAACTTGTGAGTTTCGTGACCTCGTGAACTTAGGCATAGGGGTTGGCACATGTTTTCATCTTGACTCTCTGGTAGAAACTTTGGGGCACTCTTTGAAGTTCTTTGTGTTGGTTGAATAGATGAATCTGAGATTGTGTGATGTATATCGTATAATCATACCCACGGATACTTGAGGTGACATTGGAGTATCTAGGTGACATTAGGGTTTTGGTTGATTTGTGTCTTAAGGTGTTATTCTAGTATGAACTCTATGATAGATTGAACGGAAAGAATAGCTTCGTGTTATTTTACTACGGACTCTTGAATAGATCGATCAGAAAGAATAACTTTGAGGTGCTTTTGTACCCTACCATAATCTCTTCGTTTGTTCTCTGCTATTAGTGACTTTGGAGTGACTCTTTGTAGCATGTTGAGGGATAGTTATATGATCCAATTATGTTATTATTGTTGAGAGAACTTGCACTAGTGAAAGTATGAACCCTAGGCCTTGTTTCAACGCATTGCAATACCATTTTCACTCTCTTTTATCATTAGTTACCTTGCTGTTTTTATATTTTCAGATTACAAAAACCCATATCTACTATCCATATTGCACTTGTATCACTATCTCTTCGCCGAACTAGTGCGCCTATACAATTTACCATTGTATTGGGTGTGTTGGGGACACAAGAGACTCTTTGTTATTTGGTTGCAGGGCTGCTTGAGAGAGACCATCTTCATCCTATGCCTCCCACGGATTGATAAACCTTAGGTCATCCACTTGAGGGAAATTTGCTACTATCCTACAAACCTCTGCACTTGGAGGACCAACAACGTCTACAAGAAGAAGGTTGTGTAGTAGACATCAAGCTCTTTCCTGGCGCCGTTGCCGGGGAGGTTAGTGCTTGAAGGTATATCTTTAGATCTTGCAATCAAATCTTTTTGTTTCTTTTTTAGCACTAGTTTAGTTTATAAAAGAAAACTGCAAAAAAATGGAATTGAGTTTGCCTCATACGCTTCATCTTTTTAATATCTTTCGTGAGAATGATGGAAAGGAAAATTGTGCTCAAGTGCTAGAAGAAGAAGTCTATAAAATGTTTGGCACTAAATCTTTGAATGATGAGCATGATTGCAATGTTGTTAGTATGAACTCCTTGAATATCCATAGTACTAATGATGATTGCACTAGTCATGATGAAAATGTCTGTTATAAGCATGTCAACTTTTGTGGAATATATAGAGCCTGCAAGTACACACCAATTAGGGAAAATATATTTTGCAAGAGGCATAAGTATTTGGAAACTAAATGGTTGCAAGAGAGGCTAGATGTTTGATCTGAAAATTTAAAATTTCTTCACCATACTTGTGAACTTTGCAATGAACATGATCATTTAAATTTCAAATGCAAATTGTTTCATGATCATATCATGTCCAAAAATTGTGATGATTTGATTTCCCTTGCACATCATAATGAACTTAGTTTGCTTTTGGGTTATGAAGAAATGAAACGTATAACTAAGCATATTCCAGAATATAACCTTGAGAAATTCCTCGATATTAATCTAGAAGAAATATTTTTATGTATTGTGCGATGAATTGCATTGAAAATCCTTATGTTGCCAATTACATAAAGAAAAGAAAACAAATAGAGGATGAAGAGAATACTAATGAAAGGGAAGAGGCTTCCCAATATCCTCCTATTATTTCTTATGATGAGTTAGGTAACGAGGAGGAGCCTTCTATTCAACCAATCTCATTAATAAGGAGCTCCGAAAAGAGGATTAAACCCACACATGATGTGAAGAAGAAAAAGAAAAGACGGAGAAGCAAAGGTAAAAATGTATCCCTCCCAAATGATGTTGTTCCTATTACTCATTGTGATGATGATAATTGTTATGCTATTGGTGCTATCCATACTATTAATGATGAGAGTGATTATGCTTGTGATATGAAAAGGCCCAAGCTTGGGGATGCTATGTTTGATGAGAATGACATGTTTGAGAATATATTTGCTGCAATTAATGTTTGTCCCAAGCTTGGGGATGCTATGATTAATGAAGATGATATTTTTAGCCTCCCAAGTTTTGATATACAAATTTGTTATGATGATAGCATGCCTCCTACTTATGATGATTATATTGATGAAAGTGGGTTTGGAAGAGTGTCAACTTTAGGAAGTAATGATCCCACTACTTTGGAGGGTGTTTAATCTTATTGTGATAATTATGGAAGTGGATTTGGAGAGGTCATGACTTTATTTAGTAATGATTCCACTATCTTGGAAGAGGTTTCAATCGATTATGATGAGAACAAAGTTGCTACTTATGATGATTATTGTGATGATACTTATGCTATAAAAAGTAGTGATTATTATAATTATAAAAATTTTCATGATTATGATTACCCTTTTTCTGAACATCACCCTTTTAATGTGGAAACAATTTATAGTATTCGAGTCTCTTATGATACTCCCACTATTCCGAACGAGAAGAATTTTGCTTATGTGGAGAGTAATAAAATTTCTATGCTTGTAGATCATGAAAATAATGCTTTATGTGATAGTTATATTGTTGAATTCATTCATGATGCTACTGAAAATTATTATGAGGGAGGAACATATGCTTGTAGGAATTGCAATAATATTAAGTTTCCTCTCTATGTGCTTAAAGCTTTGAAGTTATGCTTGTTTTGCCTTCCTATGCTAGTTGATTATTGTTCCCATAAGTTGTTTGGTCACAAAATCCCTATGCATAGGAAGTGGGTTAGACTTAAATGTGCTAGTCATATTCTTCATGATGCTCTCTTTATGTTTTAATTCTTATCTTTTATGTAAGCATCATTGAAATCATCATGCCTAGCTAGGGGTGTTAAACGATAGCGGTTGTTGGAAGGAAACCCAATTTTATTTTTGTTCCTTGCTTTTTGTTCCTGTTTAGTAATAAATAATTTATCTAGCCTCTGTTTTTGTTGTGTTTTTTGTGTTTAGTTAGTGTTTGTGCCAAGTAGAACCGTTGGGAAGACTTGGGGAAAGTCTTTTTGATCTTGCTGTAAAAAACAGAAAGTTTAGTGCTCGCGAGAATTGCTGCCATTTTTTACTGGAGAGTGATATTTAGTTAATTATTTTTTAAGATGATTAATAGATAAATTCATCACGTCTATCAATTTATTTTAGAATTTTTGGGCTTCCATAAGTTTGCGTTAGTTACAGATTACTACAGACTGTTCTGTTTTTAACAAATTCTGTTTTTCGTGTGTTGTTTGCCTATGTTGATGAATCTATGGCTAGTAATAGAGTTTATAAACCATATATAAGTTGTAATACAGTAGGTTTAACACAAATATAAATAGATAATGAGTTCATTATAGTACCTTTAAGTGGTGGTTTGTTTTCTTTCGCTAACGGAGCTCACGAGATTTTCTGTTAAGTTTTGTGTTGTGAAGTTTTCAAGTTTTGGGTAAGGATTTGATGGATTATGGAACAAGGAGTGGTAAGAGCCTAAGCTTGGGGATTCCCAAGGCACCCCAAGGTAAAATCCAAGGACACCAAAAAGCCTAAGCTTGGGTATGCCCTGGAAGGCATCCCCTCTTTCGTCTTCGTCTATCGGTAACTTTACTTGGAGCTATATTTTTATTCGCCACATGATATGTGTTTTGCTTGGAGCGTCTTGTATGATTTGAGTCTTTTCTTTTTATTTTACCACAATAATCCTTGCTGTACACACCTTTTGAGATACACACACATGAATTGGAATTTATTAGAATACTATATGTGCTTCACTTATATCTTTTGAGCTATATAGTTTTTGTTCTAGTACTTCACTTATATCTTTTAGAGCACGGTGGTGGTTTTATTTTATAGAAATAATTGATCTCTCATGCTTCACTTATATTATTTTTATAGTCCTTTAGAACAACATGGCAATTTTCTTTTAGGCATAATAAAAACTTTCATATAAGTGCATTGAATACTAAGAGAAGTTCGATACTTGATGATTGTTGTGAGATATGGAGATAGTGCTATCAAAGTTGTGCTAGTTGAGTAGTTGTGAATTTGAGGAATACTTGTGTTGAAGTTTGCAAGTCCCGTAGCATGCACGTATGGTACACATTGTGTAACAAATTTGGAACATGAGGTGTTATTTGATTGTCTTCCTTATGAGTGGCGGTCGGGGACGAGCGATGGTCTTTTACTACCAATCTATCCCCTAGGAGCATGCACGTATGAAAGTGCAACTATCCCTAGGTGGTTTTGGTAATTCATAACAACATATAGATCATTGAGCTAATGCTATTCCAAGATGATTATTTCAGGAAAGCTCAATGATTGGCATGGCATGGATGTGAAAGTGGAACCCTCAAAATGCTAAGGACAAAGGATTGGCTCAAGCTCAAAAGCTCAAGACTCTTCATTTTATATTTTAGTGATCCAAGATCACATTGAGTCTTTAGGAAAAGCCAATACTATTAAGGAGGGATGAGGTGTTGCTTAATGAGCCTCTTGCTTCATGTGCTTAGTGATATGCTCCAAAACCCTCAACTACTTTCCCATATCCACATATGACCTAAACTCCAAGCCAAACTCGGTCCTACCGATTCTTCCTATCCGGCGCCACCGAGTTTCACTTGTCATTAGCCACTGCCAAACCCTAGCAATTCGGTTCTACCGATAAGGATCTCGGACCGAGATGGGGTTGCAAACTCTCTGTTTCCCTTTCGTAACTTTTCGGTCCCATCGACAGAGCGAATCGGTCCCACCGAGATTGCAATGTAAACTAAGTGTTTCCCCTTTGTAACTTTTCGGTCTCACCGAGAGCAAATCGGTCCCACCGAGTTTGCCTGACCAACTCTCTGGTTAGCCAATTACCAAATTCGGTCTCACCGAGTTTGTGCAATCGGTCTCACCGAGATTACGTTATGCCCAAACCCTAACCATATCGGTCCTACCGAGTTGCATGTCAGTCCCACCGAAAATCTCTAACGGTCACTAGGTTTACATTTTCGGTCCGACCGAATTTATTGATTCGGTCCCACCGAGATTGGAAAACTGTGTAACGGTTGGATTTTGTGTGGAGGCTATATATACCCCTCCACCTCCTCTTCATTCGAGGAGAGAGCCATCAGAACACACACACCATTCCAACTCATATGTTCTGAGAGAGAACCACCTACTCATGTGTTGAGACCAAGATATTCCATTCCTACCATATGAATCTTGATCTCTAGCCTTCCCAAGTTGCTTTCCACTCAAATCTTCTTTCCACCAAATCCAAATCCTATGAGAGAGAGTTGAGTGTTGGGGAGACTATCATTTGAAGCACAAGAGCAAGGAGTTCATTACCTACACACCATTTGTTACTTCTTGGAGAGTGGTGTCTCCTAGATTGGCTAGGTGTCACTTGGGAGCCTCCGACAAGATTGTGGAGTTGAACCAAGGAGTTTGTAAGGGCAAGGAGATCGCCTACTTCGTGAAGATCTACCGCTAGTGAGGCAAGTCCTGTGTGGGCGATGGCCATGGTGGGATAGACAAGGTTGCTTCTTCGTGGACCCTTTGTGGGTGGTTGCTTCTTCGTGGACCCTTCGTGGGTGGAGCCCTGTGTGGACTCGCGCAACCGTTACCCTTGGGTGGAGCCCTGTGTGGACTCGCGCAACCGTTACCCTTCGTGGGTTGAAGTCTCCATCAACGTGGATGTAGGATAGCACCACCTATCCGAACCACGGGAAAAACATCCGTGTCTCCAATTGCGTTTGAATTCTCCAAACCCTTCCCTTTACATTCTTGGAAGTTGCATGCTTTAATTTCCGCTGCCTATATACTCTTTGCATGCTTGCTTGAATTATGTGATGATTGCTTGACTTGTCCTAAAATAGCTAAAATCTGCCAAGAACTAAAATTGGGAAAAGGTTAAGTTTTTATTTTGTCAAGTAGTCTAATAACCCCCCCTCTAGACATACTTTCGATCCTACAACGTAATACTTGGTTTTTGATGACTTGTAGATTTTTGCAATAATCATGTGAGTTGTTTATGACTAATGTCGAGTCCATGGATTATACACACCCTCACCCTTCCACCATTGCTAGCCTCTTCGGTACCGTGCATTGCCCTTTCTCACCTTGAGAGTTGGTGCAAACCCCGTGATACGATACGCTCTATCACACATAAACCTCCTTATATCTTCCTCAAAACAGCACCATACCTACCTATTATGGCATTTCCATAGCCATTCCGAGATATATCTCCATGGAACTTTCCACTGTTCCATTTATTATGACACGCATCATCATTGTCATATTGCTTTGCATGATCATGTAGTTGACACCGTATTTGTGGCAAAGCCACCGTTCATAATTTTTCATACATGTCACTCTTGATTCATCGCAATCCAGGTACATCGCTGGACGCATTCATATAGAGTCATATCTTGTTCTAGTATCGAGTTGTAATCATTGAGTTGTAAATAAATAGAAGTGTGATGATCATCAGTAATAGAGCATTGTCCCATAAAAAAAGGAAAAAAGAAAGGCCAAAAAAAAGAAGGCCCAATTTTTTTAAAAAGGGGGCAATGCTACTATCTTTTTTTCCACACTTGTGCTTCAAAGTAGCACCATGATCTTTGTGATAGAGAGTCTCTTGTTTTGTCATTTTCATATACTAGTGGGGATTTTTCATTATAGAACTTGGCTTGTATATTCCAACAATGGGCCTCCTCAAGTGCCCTAGGTCTTCATGAGCAAGCAAGTTGGATGCACACCCACTTAGTTTCTTTTGTCGAGCTTTCATACATTTATAGCTCTAGTGCATCCGTTGCATGGAAATCCCTACTCCTTGCATTGACATCAACTGATGGGCATCTCCCTAGCCCATTGATTAGCTGCGTCGATGTGAGACTTTCTCCATTTTTGTCTTCTCCACATAACCCCCTTCATTATATTCTATTCCACCCATAGTGCTATATCCATGGCTCACGCTCATGTATTGTGTGAAAGTTGAAAAAAGTTTGAGATTACTAAAGTATGAAACAATTGCTTGGCTTGTCATCGGGGTTGTGCATGATGAGATCATTCTTGTGTGACGAAAATGGAGCATGACCAAACTATATGATTTTGTAGGGATGAACTTTCTTTGGCCATGTTATTTTGAGAACATATGATTGCTTAGTTAGTATGCTTGAAGTATTATTATTTTTATGTCAATATTAAACTTTTATTATGAATCTTTCGGATCTAAACATTCATACCACAATAAAGAAAATTACATTGAGAAATATGTTAGGAAGCATTCCACATCAAAAATTCTGTTTTTATCATTTACCTACTCGAGGACGAGCAGGAATTAAGCTTGGGGATGCTTGATACGTCTCCAACTTATCTATAATTTTTGACTGTTCCATGCTATTATATTATCTGTTTTGGATGTTTATGGGCTTTATTATAAACTTTTATATTACTTTTGGGACTAACCTATTAACCGGAGGCCCAGCCCAAATTGTTGTTTTCTTACCTATTTCAGTGTTTTGAAGAAAAGGAATATCAAACGGAGTCCAAATGGAATGAAACCTTCGGGAGAGTTATTTTTGGAATGGAACCAATCCAGGAGACTTGGAGTAGACGTCAGGGAAGCTTCGAGGTGGCCACGAGGCAGGGAGGCGCGCCTGCCCCCCTGGGCGTGCCCCCACCCTCGTGGGCCCCTCGTGTCTCCCTTGACCGACTTCTTTCGCCTATATATATCCATATACCCTAAAAACATCGAGGAGCACAATAGATCGGGAGTTCCGCCGCTAGAAGCCCCCATAGCCACCGAAAACCAGTCTGGACTAGTTCTGGCACCCTGCCGGAGGGGGGAATCCCTCTCCGGTGGCCATCTTCATCATCCCGACGCTCTCCATGACGAGGAGGGAGTAGTTATCCCTCAGGGCTGAGGGTATGTACCAGTAGCTATGTTTTTGATCTCTCTCTCTCTCTCTCGTGTTCTTGAGGTGGCATGATCTTGATGTATCGCGAGCTTTGCTATTATAGTTGGATCGTATGATGTTTCTCCCCCTCTACTCTCTTGTCATGAATTGAGTTTTCCCTTTGAAGTTATCTTATCGAATTGAGTCTTTAAGGATTAGAGAACACTTGATGTATGTCTTGAATGTGCTTATCTGTGGTGACAATGGGATATCATGTGATCCACTTGATGTATGTTTTGGTGATCAACTTGCGAGTTTCGTGACCTCGTGAACTTATGCATAGGGGTTGGCACACATTTTCGTGTTGACTCTCCGATAGAAACTTTGGGGCACTCTTTGAAGTTCTTTGTGTTGGTTGAATAGATGAATCTGAGATTGTGTGATGCATATCGTATAATCATACCCACAGATACTTGAGGTGACATTGGAGTATCTAGGTGACATTAGGGTTTTGGTTGATTTGTGTCTTAAGGTGTTATTCTAGTACGAACTCTATGATAGATTGAACGGAAAGAATAGCTTCGTGTTATTTTACTATGGACTCTTGAATAGATCGATCAGAAAGGATAACTTTGAGGTGGTTTTGTACCCTACCATAATCTCTTCGTTTGTTCTCCACTATTAGAGACTTTGGAGTGACTCTTTGTTGCATGTTGAGGGATAGTTATATGATCCAATTATGTTATTATTGTTGAGAGAACTTGCACTAGTGAAAGTATGAACCCTAGGCCTTGTTTCAACGCATGGCAATGCCGTTTTTACTCTCTTTTATCATTAGTTACCTTGCTGCTTTTATATTTTCAGATTACAAAAACCCATATCTATTATCCATATTGCACTTGTATCACCATCTCTTCGCCGAACTAGTGCACCTATACAATTTACCATTGTATTGGGTGTGTTGGGGACAGAAGAGACTCTTTGTTACTTGGTTGCAGGGTTGCTTGAGAGAGACCATCTTCATCCTACACCTCCCATGGATTGATAAACCTTAGGTCATCCACTTGAGGGAAATTTGCTACTGTCCTACAAACCTCTGCACTTGGAGGCCCAACAACGTCTACAAGAAGAAGGTTGTGTAGTAGACATCAGCAGCATCCATGGATTCCTCCACCAGCCTGTTGCACTCGATGCGGAGTATGGCATTCTCGTCCATAAGTTTCTTGATGATGACGCCCGTCCTCTGCAACAAGGCAGCGGTCTCCTCCTCCTGCTTCGCCCTTCCGGCGATCTTCGCCCTCAGCAGGTCGCGCTCACCCTGGAGCTTCGCATTACCCTCCCTAGTTTCCGGATGACACCAGTAGCCTCGTCTTGCAACCTCGCCCAGCTGGAGATCTGATGCATCTGGCTATGGACCATCGCATGCATGCGCCTGTAAGAGTCCTCGCCTACCCATGAGAAATTTTCCCAGGCCGCCGCAGCATGGTGGGACCTCCGTGCTGCTTCGGCGGCGCGGCGGGACCTCTGTGCTGCTACTGCTGCGTGGCTGGACATGTCGGCTGCTTTCGCGGCGAGGCGGGACATCTCTCGTGCTTGCTCTTCCATGCTCACCTCTCCCTGGTGGAAATCTCTCGACCCAGAACTCACGCTGGCCATGGCTTGATTAACTTGATTGTTTTTTGTGGATGAGGAGTTGAGGAGGAATGTGCAGTCATCTTAGCATAGTAGTATTTATAACCGAGTACTACTAATACGCTCCTAAGTGGGAAACCGTTTAGGTTGTGATCGGTGTGAACAAGTTTGCAATTAAATATAGCGTGGTAGTAGTAGTAATTTGGAATGTGACGAGATGCACTCAAAATTTATTAACGGTTCTAGTTTCGAAGTGCGGCACTATTCCCGGATGGCGTAACGTCGGCACGTTTTCTCGGCCGTGGTGTAGCATATGTCATGGTACTAGTTCTTTTTCTACTGCTGTGTACATGCAAAAACTGGCACCGTTGGATACATATCTTCCACTTGGCGTTCAACAGGAATAGCCTCATGGCGAGCTATAGACTAGTCTTTTTTCAGATGCATTACACCTATCTCTCAGGACTTCTCGCATGCACCATCACTGCTCCCTAGGTCGATGCCACCCACATACACTTGTACTCTGAGAAGAGGTGCACGCACGCACTCGGCCTCTCTCACACACGCATCTGTAGCTACGAATTGTAGTATTCTCAACCATCCGATTTGCTCTATCATAGGTTTCATGTTGCTCCTTGGCCTTGAGATTGAGAAGTTTAAAACGTGGAGGCTAAGATGGAGGTGCGAGGTTTTGGTTAATGTGCGGGCCGCACACGACACCAACACGACACGAGCTTCGTCTGCCTGGTGCGCATGCAGTCGGGTGAGTTGTCCAAGTATAGACACAACCAGGCCCTCGTTGGTATCCGCGCCTCGACTTTGGCTGGTCCTAGTGGATAGTAACATAGACTAGTTACTAGTCTATGTTACTAGTACCTTCATAGTGGGTAGTGTCATATAGTATATGCATAATTTGGCGACGAGCGCTCTCTATATGTACCACCTTTTTTCTTTAATTTCATCTTGTTAGTTTTGCTCCATGGCGCAATCCATCAATACTACTACTGTACAAATGTATACATTTTTTAAAAGGCTAGAGGGCGGGGCAGTCTAGCTTGGTCCTTTTCACGAAAGGTGAGGGCCTTTGTGATTTGACGGCTCATTACTGCTGGAAGGCGGGGCCTTGTGATTTGACTGCTCGTATAAATGTGCCGACGACCTGAGGAGGAGCAAAGAACCGTGCGGTATACTCAAGTTTTCCACTAGAGTAGTACTATGATGGAGGAGCACGAAACACGGCAGCCCAGTGCCATATGGTGATAAAAATGATCTAATTTGCTAGTCATCTCATTGTTAGGATTGTTCTATTCATGCCTCACAGAGAACATGACACGTGCGGCGGAACACCCGAAGCAAAAGAAGAAACACAGGAGCAAAAGAAGAAGGAAGATTATCACCCCAAATGATCTAATTCGCCGCGGAGTCGTAACTGCTTCTTCATCGCCTCCACGACCTCCATCTCTTGGCGCGTCTCCTCCGCCATCTTCTTCATTCTGTCCATGATGCGGGATTTCTCGACGTGAGCCTTCATCATCTGTTCCATGGCCGCATTACGTACCTTGACAGCAGCCGGGTGCTCGATGCGGAGCTTCGCCAACTCCTCCTTCTGTTCCATGAAGAGGGTCTACAACATCTTCATCGAGGAACTACTACTCTCATGCAGCTTCTTCCATCCAGCGTTCTTCTCCTTCAGCAGGTCGAGCTCGTGGCAGAGCTTCGCCTTGTCCTCCTGAAGTTGCAGGATTTCGTCGGTCGCCTTCTTCTCCGAGGTAATGCTCTTCTTCAGCAGCATCACCAAGCCGGCGGTCAACTCCCCCTGCTTATTGAACTCAGCGGGCATGCCGTCAAGGCTCTCCTTCAGCAGCTCCACCAAGCCGTGGATGAACTCCTTCTGCTTATTGAGGTGCTTATTGAGCTGATCGGGCATGCCGTCGAGGGATAATGACTCCAGCGCCGCCAGCTCGGCATGTTCGCCTCCACGGCTAGGGCGTTCCTGGGAGCCATCGCCAGCCCGTGAGAGATCTTTCGAGGTCTCTGCGTGGCGGCGAGCCCTCTTTTTTTTCCACAGCCTTGGTTGCCACTCCCTTGTTACGAGTAATTCTCGACCTAGAGCTCTGCGCACCAGACATGGCAAGGACGGACAAAGAAGAAGCACTTATGAGGAGGAAAGGTAGAGTAATTTTCAATTAGGTAGTTCCCCTTTTTATAACCTAAGTACTAGCACTAGTGCTAATACCTGCATAGTGAGAACACGTTCAGGTTTGGTACGTACTAGTAGGTGCGAGCAGGCTTGCACTTAATTGTAGCACTAGTACTCCCTCCGTTTCTTTTTACTCCGCATATAAGGTTTGGTCAAAGTCAAACTGCACAAAGTTTGACCAAATTTATATAAAAAAATATGAACATCTACATTACTAAAACTATATAGTATGAACATATGTTTCATGGTGCATCTAATAATATTGATTTCATATTGTAAATGTTTATATTTTTTAATATAAAGTTAGTAAAACTCTACAAAGCTTGACTTTAACCAAACCTTATATGCGGACTAAAAAGAAATGGAGGGAGTACTTTCGATTGTGATGGGAACAAGGTAAAGATAAATTGATGGGTTTTGGTTTCGAGGCCCGAAACGGCTCCCGATGAGTTTAGTGAAACATAAATTTCAAGTAGACTACACTGCTCAGATGCGTAAATATTATGTTACTGTAAAAAATTGGCACAAAATACGAAGGAGACCAATGGAAGTACTACTAGCAACCCATGATTTAACTAGTCGCATGCGCACAGTGGAGTAGTAATGTCTTCCTTCCGCCCTCACGTCCACTCAATTTGCATGCACTGTATTAATTGACCATCAATGAAGTGAAGGACTTTACACGCGTCAAATCATCACATGGGGTGGATCTTGGTACAAAATTGCGTCCGCCCGTGTACCCACGTGTGCGTGCGAGGGAATGAGTGCGTGCGTGGCGTGCGTGCACATCTTCGCTTCGTGCATGTATCGCCAGTGTGGCTCAGGGAGGACGAGTACATTCTTCTGGAACCAGCAGCACGTCACTGTGATCAATCCACACAAGGATGTCACGACAACGCCTCCGCATGTGCACGTGGCTTCATGAACTGTAAGAGAGACACTGTGTAGCGTGCCATTGTGTTTTGCACATACTCGAAGTACTAGTAAGGTACACGTGCATTGCACGCGTCAGATTTTGCAACCAAATTATGAATAAATACCACATTATAGCATGTAAGCTCTGAGTCATATATGCTTGATGTAGACCTTTGTTTAATTCTTATAGTTCATCTCGTTCAAAATCAATTAGTTTTTATAAAAAACCTAGGGCCTCTTTGATTCGTAGGATTTCCAAAACGCGGGAATATGAAGAACATGGGATTAGAGTGGAATGTCCTCTTAAATCCTACATGATTGTATGAGTGTTTGATTGTGCATAGAAAAAACACAAAATTCTTTAAAAGAGGTTTGAGTGGATGGGATGTTTCCTATGAAATCTAGTGCAAATGAATCATATGGAAAAACTCCTATGGTTTACAATCCTACGAATCAAACAACCAAGATAGGAAAAATTCCTAAGGATTAGAATCCTCCAAAATTCCTTTGATAATCCTTTGAATCAAAGAAGCCCTTAATATATTTTATGATTCATGGAATTGTGCGTTGTAGAGCATAAAGTAAAAACAAATAATGGCGATTCAACTAGAAAAAAAGTTTGGGCAGTTATGATATAGAAGATTCTAGAATAAAGGAGAACCACAGTTGTTTTGAGATTTGTGCATTATGCTTAAGTTCAACCATGGAGTCTGCTAGATTGTACATGTGGCAAAATCCGGTGGGGGGCTAGAAGATGGTGCGAGGGGCCGAGTGGAGGGAGACTATGAAGGAGTGCACAACTGCGAGATCGATATTTAGAGAGAGGGGGCGAGAATGTGCGCTGTTGCGCGCAGTGGCGGAGCCATGAAAAATGTCCCATGAGCTAGGGGCCAAGCATTGCCAATCCTTCACGAGGAGGGCCAATTCATCAACTTAAACCATTTTTACCAGCAAATGTCTAATGATAACATTCATATTAGTCTCGATATATAGTGATGTTAGGGGGGGGGGCAGGACCCTTGCTGCCCCTGTCTTCGCCATTGCGCGCGCGTCTGAGAGATGAAGCGGAAGGCATGGATGAAGAGAGGGGGGCGTTGGATATATAATTAATGTGGGTGTATTAGCTATATATGTAATCCTATATAGAGAGGTATAGATTGATCGATGTGGACGTGGGAAAGAGGGTGAGACCTCAATAGATATATAGATTGATCGGTTTATGTGGAAAACTATGAAATACCTAGCTATATTGTAACACCCACAATGCGGCTATATATCCCACGTGTCGGGGCACTTCTTAGAGGCATAGCCGCATGGTAGGTTTGTCGCAAGAGGGGTAATCTTCACACAATCCCATGTACTGAATAAGAAAGGGATAAAGAGTTGGCTTACAATCGCCACTTCACACAATACAAGTTAAACATACAACATCCAGAATACAATCAAGGTCCGACTACAAAACCAAAATAAAAGAAGACAACCCCAAATGCTAGATCCCCGACAGTACCTGTAAGTGCATCTAGTGCCACCCCTAGTTGGTTTTGGAGTATTGACGACAAACCTAGTTGAGGGACTAATGTGTTTGTGAGAATTGCAGGATAACATAGGTAGAAGTCCCTCATTGATTCGGTTTTACTACCAGAGATGACCCCTAAAAATATATGAAGACATTGAAGCCAAAGGTGGTATATGAAGATATTCACATTGAAGACTATGACAAAAGAAGACACGTTATGAAGCCTATGGAGCTCGAAGACTTAGATCTTTCGTAGTTCTTTTTCTTTTGTGTTGAGTCATAGGAACCACCGTACTGTTAAGTGGGGTCCAGGAGAACCAGTCAGAATGACTGAAGTGATGCCTAAACCAAAACCTATGTCTTCGAGTGAAGACAATGAGAGCGAATCTTGTCTAGAGCCGGACAAGTCAGCTTTGCTTGTAGCCCAAGTAAAGTTGCCATGAGAGTTTGAAATCTGACCGTTGAGACACGTGTCAGTTCCTTAGTGACCCAGGGTCATTTCGGACAAATCAGGTCGGGTTGCCAAGTGGCTATAAATAGCCCACCCCCTACAACCATAACCGGTTGGCTGCTTAGGTTTCAGTGCACGGCTTTTGTCGTTTGAGAGCAACCCACCTCGAAGCCTTTGAGAGAAAATTCCTAGCGAGGAGAAAAGCCCCAACCACCCAGAGCCAGAGTAAATTGGGCATCACTTAAGTCTTCTTGTCTGTGTGATCTGAAGACTTATTACACTTGAGGACTGTGAATCCTCCAGACGGTTAGGCGTCGCGTTCAGAGCATCCAAGAGACATTGTGGATTGCCAGTGAACGAAGTCTGTGAAGGTTTGGGAGTCTACCTTGAAGACTTTCCAGAGTGATTGGGCGAGGACTATGTGACCTTAGCTCAAGGAGAATACGGTGAGGACTTGGTGTCCTGAGCTGCGTGTTCAGGACTGGGTGTCCGGGACTGTGTGTCCTAAGGTTTAAATACCTAGCCGCTCCAACCAGACGTACAGTTGTCACAGCAACTGGAACTGGTCCAACACATCATTGTCTTCAACGAGTCACCGGTTTCACCTTCACTTCCTTTTTCTTACTGTTACTCATTGTGAAGCCATTGCATGCTTGCTCAATCTTTTGTCTTCACAACGTGAATGTATGATCTGTTTGGCTTCATAACTTCTTCCTACCTGATCCTTATTACACTGCAGCTGTTTGTCATTGTGCTTTCACTCTATTGAATACTTGACCATGGCTGGCCTAGTGTAATCTAACTTCCGCTGCATAGTGATAGGCATAATCTTCGCTGTTTGTCTTCATAACTCCCACGTTTTGAAGACTTTCATAAAAATCGCCTATTCACCCCCCCTCTAGTCGATATAACGCACTTTCAGTACCAAACGGGCTCCACTACTGATCATTAGGAAATGAAACAACACAACGAACAAGATCTTCATCGAGCTCCCACTTGAGCTCGGTTGCGTCACCTACACTGGTATCATCGGCACCTGCAACTGTTTGGAAGTATCGGTGAGTCACGAGGACTCAGCAATCTCACACCCGCGAGATCAAGACTATTTAAGCTTATGGGTAGGAAAGGGGTAATGAGGTGGAGCTGCAGCAAGCACTAAGCATATATGGTGGCTAACACACACAATTAAGAGCGAGAAGAGAAGCAACGCAACAGTCAAGAAGCTAGAAGTGATCAAGAAGTGATCCTGAAACTACTTACGCACAAACATAACACAAGAACCGTGTTCACTTCCCGGACTCCGCCGAAAAGAGACCATCACGGCTACACACACGGTTGATGCATTTTAATTATGTCAAGTGTCAAGTTCTCGACAACCAGGCATTCACAACTTCCCATCTGCCCATAACCGCGGGCACGGCTTTCGAAAGTTCAAACCCTGCAGGGGTGTCCCAACTTAGCCCATCACAAGCTCTCACGGTCAACGAAGGATATTCCTTCTCCCAGGAAGACCCGAAAGACCCGATCAGACTCGGATCCCGGTTACAAGACATTTCGACAATGGTAAAACAAGACCAGCAAAGTCGCCCGATGTCCGACAATCCTGATAGGAGCTGCACATATCTCGTTCTCAGGGCAACACCGGATAGGTCAAGCTACGAGTAAAACCAGCCCTTGAGTTGCCCCGAGGTGGCCCCCGTAGGCTGCCCGGTTCGGACCAACACTTAGACAAGCACTGGCCCCCCGGGGGGGGGGGGTTAAAATAAAGATAACCCTCAGGAGCGCGACTACCAAGGGAAAAGGTAGGTGGTGGTGAGGCAAATGGTAAAACCAAGGTTGGGCCTTGCTGGAGGAGTTTTATTCAAAGCGAACTGTCAAGGGGTTCCCATAACACCCAACCACGTACGGGACGCAAAATCAAGGAACATAACACCGGTATGACAGAAACTAGGGCGGCAAGAGTGGAACAAAACACCAGGCATAAGGCCGAGCCTTCCACCATTTACCAAGTATATAGATGAATTAATTAAATAAGAGATATTGTGATATCCCAACATAAACATGTTCCAACATGGAACAAACTTCATCTGCACCTCCAACTAACAACGCTATAAGCGGGGATGAGCAAAAGTGGTAACATAGCCAAACAACGGTTTGCTAGGAAGGTGGGTTAGAGGCTTGACATGGCAATATGGGAGGCATGATATAGCAAGTGGTAGGTAGCGCGGCATAGCAATAGAGCGAGCAACTAACAAGCAAAGATAGAAGTGATTTCGAGGGTATGGTCATCTTGCCTGAGATCCTGCAAGGAAGAAGAATGAGTCCATGAAGAAGACAAACGAACGTAGTCGAACGGATCCTCACAAATGCGATGTTATCGGAACTAACCCGAAGAGGAGACACCGGAAAGAAGCACACAACATAGTAAACAACCACAACATAAACATGGCATGATGGACAACCAAGTATGATGCATGTCCGGTTTAATGAGGCATGGCATGGCAAAGTGCACAAGCAAAACTACAAATTAGGTGGAGCTCAATATGCAACGAGTTGCATATTGACGGAACACCACATCAATTATTTAGTTCTCTCTCGTTTATGTACCCAACAATATTAAATGTTGTTAAACATGACAAGAGGGTGAAGCATAAACAAACTAACTATCTAAGCAATTTAAATGGGGCCGGATACAACAAACAACAAATCCGGGAAATCCCCATGTGCATATTTTAGGTTTGGTACTGATCTTCCCTAAACACAATTTTAGAGTTGTTAAACATGCAAGAGTGCACCGTGTTAAACTAGGCATTTTTCTACCCCATTTACATATAAAGTTAATTTAAAACCGAGCTATGGTTAATTAGTTATGAAACAAATCATTTTAACATGGCAATTAAGCAAAATATAAGTAAACATCATTTTTAAACATAGATGGAAGTTGCAAATTATTAATCTACACAAAATTCTAAGCAAGTTGCATATATAATTTATTTAGATCCGATGCACGGTTGGTGAGTTATGATATGCATGATGTGCAAGGGTGTTTCTGTAAAACCGTTGTCTCTGGAAAATTAGACAAATCATCCAGACCAGGAAAACAACTTATCGGGCCGAAACTGGGCATACAGAGCATGGCCCAACAGCAAGGAAAAAAAGAAGGCGCTCAGGGGGGGGGGGTGGCCTCACCTAGTGGGCTTCGGCCCAGGTTGGAGGAGCAGTGGGCCGGCTCGGCACTTGATGCGGCCCACTCGGCGAGCGCGCCTGTCGTCGTCCTCCTCCTGGATCCAGAGGGGATCGAGGGAAGTCAGGGCGGCGCGGCCTCCTCGAACCGGTGAGGCGAGGAGCATGGCGGCATGCGATGGACCGGATCTCTCGGATCCGGCAGGGATGAGACCGAAGATGGCTGGATCCGGCGGCGGCTCGTCGTGGGGCGACGGCGAGGAAGCCTTGGCACGGCGCTGACCAAGGAGGAGAGCAGAGAGGTTAGGGAGAGAAATAGAGATGGGGAGGAGAGGAGAAGGCGACGGGAACGGACCCTGGCGGAGGTGCTCGTCGCCGGCGACGACGCCAGCTCCGGCGACGGGGAACGGACCCGGGGTGGAGGTGCTCATCGCCGGAGACGATGCCAGCTCTGGCGATGCGGTGCGGAGAGCAGGCAAGCGGCGGAGCTCGGATCGGGAGCTCCTCTCCCGATCTGGAGCTCGGGGAGCGAGGCAGCGTGGTTCTAGGCCCGGGTGGGCCTCGATGGGATCCACGGGCTTGCCCCGGGCCTGGGCGGGCCACGGCGACGTAAGGGGACAAGAGGGACGCGAGGTGGCGGCGTGGGAGTGGTTGGCGGGTGCGGGGTGGCGACGTGGCACGCCCGGATTGGTTCGGGGCGACGGCGCCAAGTGGCAGGGTGCGGCTGGGCGGGGTCGGAAATCGAGGAGGAGGGGGTTGGATGGCCTCGTTGGGTTGGGCAATAGGAAGACTAGGAGGAGAGAAGGAGAGGGCCAGCCTGGAAAGCTAAATTCGGCTTCCATTAAAAAAATAAAAATAAGGAGAACTTTAGAGAAAAGAAAGAGAGAGTTAGAAAAGGAATTAGACCAACAGGAATATTTTCCTTGGACCAAGAAAATATGAAGGATTTAACAAAAATGGTTGGAAGAGGTTTGGGCAAACTAAGTCCACACTCATTTGAATTTAATTCAAATGGGTTTGGATAGAAAGTGGGTGAGGAAGGTCCAGAAATGATTGAGAATCTCGGTGGAGCTCGGGAAAATGACGAAAGAATTTACGGACAAAGTTTGAGGTCAAGAAGCGAGATAACAAAGGCATGGGGAATATATGCAAGTGTGTTTTGGTGATTCCATAAGAATGGAATATTTATCATAGCTCCCTAATATCGGGAGGATATGTTATAAAGAGAAGTCACCCTTCCCTCGATTTAAATGGATCGAAGATCCATACGATTTATCTAAAATAGTTTTGAAACGGTTGCAATATTAATGTCATGATGACATGATGCAATAAAAAATATGCAATGATGCATGCAACAGACAAAACAAATCACCTGACATAACTCGGAAAACATGGAAGGCATCTGAATCTCTGGTCTTGGGGCATTACAACACTCCACCACTACAAGAGGATCTCGTCCCGAGATCTAGCATGGCACCGGAGAGAAATGGAAGAGGAAGAGGTAAAACAAAGTTGCTTCTTTGACAAATGAGTGAAGCCAAAGAACCTTGAGAGGTTGAAAACTCGAAAGAAAGAATACAACAGAGATGAACGAAATTGAAAACACTCCATTAGAAAAAAGGAACAAGGAACATTACTAGAACCTTGTAGGTTGAAAGACATAAGAAAAAGGGTTGCAATGGACAAGAAGTACATGCAAGCACTCCGGTAGAAACGAGATGTACAAGGAACGATAAAGATTAATTATGACAACACTCCGGTTAAAACACGGTAGAGAGGGAAAAAGAATGATATAATTTGGGCAGCACTCCGATTGAAAAAGGAAGGTAGAGAATATGAACTTGACAAAAATGGGATGATGGGTGAAGAGAGCAACATCACAATGCCTCCGGAATGAAAGAATAGAAGTTGGATCGTTGGAAAGGAAACAATTGAGAAGAAAATGACAACTTCTGCCACAAATGAGCTTGGAAAACACCCTTCCAAGAAGGTTATAACGGAGTTGTTGGAAAACCACCAACGAAAAGAGTAAGCTTGTTGTGGGCTTATGGAAAACTTCTCAAAACTATGAGGTGAAATTCTGCCCCTAACGGAAACAAAAGATTGGATTGATATGAACAAGGAGACAAGAAACTTATTTGACCAGGAGGATAAATGAAGAACTTGGGTCATCTATGAGCACCATAAATAGCAACAATCCTTCGGGAAAGCTTTAGGTGAAATATAACCCAGTATAACTCCAATGAAGAGATTGATGGATTGAAAAGATGTCTTGACTGAAGAGAAAATTATGGATTTAGATATGTCACTCTTGAAAACTTGTGAATCCTGAAACACGAAGGGAAATTTTTAAGAATGACATAACACCACCGCAAAAGATAAGGTAGAAAGAATTGCACTTCGAAATGCTAGAAGAAGAATGCTTGAACTCCTCAAAACAATACATGTGTTGAACAACATGTTTAAATTTGAGAATAGCTTGGCGGATCATAACATCGAGAGAAATCTTGAAGAACGAATGAAGAATGAAAGGAATCCTTGACGAACCACCATGTAGAGCCTCCATGAAGAACACCGGTAACAAAATGATGATAAAAAGAAAGAGAAGTTGAAAACACAAGGTGAAGCCTTGCGATGATTTAGCTGAATCTCTGTGGTGATATAATTAAGAGAGCTTGGAACTCCGGGAAAAGAAAAGATGAAACAATGAACCTCCGGAATAAGGAATTAATCATTTGGGTGAAACAGGAATAAGAATTAAGTTATGCTCATCCTTCACCAATATAAATTGATGACAAGTGACAGATTTGGCATACTACTTATTCTCAATGGAAAGGATTAAGGAGAGATATAGCGCCAACTTGAATAAGGTCCTCAATGATCCGCCGGTAGGATTGGAAAGAACGAATGAATTGATATGATAACGAAGGAAGAGAAATCTTGAACGAACCACCGTAAGAATTGAAAAAGAACGTAGCAAAGGCACAATTCATCGGGAAGAATTGGAAAACGAATGAAGATACTTGAAGGAATTTAGATACATGAGAACGGAGAGATCATGAACTGATTAGAGGATATTTGAACGATGCATCGGTAAGATTGGGGAAAAAGAGATGAATGCTGAGAATGAATAATTCTGAGATGAAGGGCTCCGGAGAATCAAACTGAAAAGACTCTTGGATTGCTAAAAAGAATTCTCACAACCGAAAACACTTATGAGAGGATGGCAGCAAGCTTGAACTACGCATCTTCGAGAGAACGGACCAAGATTTAGAGGAAACACTTCTTCTGTCTTCAAATGCAAAGAATGATGACAAGAAAACACCACCATGAATTGTTGAGGCACTCTGAAATAATAAAGAATAGAAAGATTGAGCCAATGAGGAAAAGGATTTGACAGATCTTGGAGAAATACATATGACTGATGATAATTCGTTCTTACGTCAAACTTGAAATGAATGTGAGAATAACTCTGGGAAAATTAGAAGAGTCAGGTAAGATCCTAGGAAAAGACCTATGGGTTAGGGCCCACTCAAAAGATACACCGTTGAACGACTTAAAAGGAAGATAGCGCCGGTTGAATTAAATGGCTTGAATAAGATAACAACCTCGAGATAGCTTAAGCGAATTAGCAATGGAAACGCGAATCTCCTGAGATATCTTCAGCACTCCGGAACAATTGAATAGCAAGCGGGGAATGATTATGAGGTGCACCAGCATGAGAAAGCATTGGACAAATGAAAGGACTATGCTCAATACCAAAACTTGAATTGAATCCACCGGAAGAGAAAATAAAGAAGAATGATAGACTAGTAGAGCATCTTCATGAGAATCACCAGGTAAGAACTTTGAAGGAAAAGAATGAAGAAAATTCACATCAATAAAAGGACACTTGATTAAGAAGTCTGAGTCCTTGAAGAAAAATGGGTGGGTGGGCGGGAAAACAAAGGCAACTTGGGCCGAATGAAACAAATAACGTTGAGAAGACTTTGAGTTGATCTTGCGAATGCAGAAATGATCAGATCCACTTGAAGAGAAGCACACTGGTTGGAAAAGAATTGACATGATAATCTCGATAAGCAAGAAGGATTAGCATCCACATAGAAATATGTGGACACCGCTTAAGGAAGGTATGGAATCAACACTTGACTTCGAAGCAACTCGAGTACCACAACTGAAAACAAAACAATGGATTGGCTTGCAGAATAAGCCGGAACAAACATATGATAGATCCCATATCGTATCATGTGTCTGTTGGAAAGATTATTCTAGGAGCTACTTGAATTCCCACGTATAAACTCCTGAAACTTTCTGGTTATGCAATCAGGTGTTGGGGATACAGGGGAAGCATAATATCTCACCCAAACTAGCAAATCCTACATCCAACTGTATCCATCCTTCAACACATAACCAAGAAACCTTCGGAAATTGTGTACCTCAACCTTCGAAGAGCATCCATTATACAAGTTATGGCAATACTCCCGAACTCCCGCCCCAGTACTGGGTGACGTCGAGGTTATCTCACCAACAACTGCATAAAAGAGATTTTCGATGTCGGCGAACTCAGGTATTCCAGAACTGCAATGATAAAATAGTGACGACAACACCTCAGAGCTCAACTCCCCGAGACACTGCCACAACCCCTAAATGTCAGGAGGCACTAAGAACAATGTTCTCGTCACAAAACCATCGGAACGATTCCAAGATACCCGCGTGATCCTAAAAAATATTTGTGAAATTTGAGGAGAGATGAGTCAAAACTTCTACGTGAGGAGGCCTCACCAGAGCGACGAAGGGACTGAGGAGTAAAAAGAATCCTACTCTCCGATATATATAATCCTAAGACTCAAAACATTTTGTTCTAGGCTCAACAACGCCAGCGATTCGATCAAGCAGGGGGCTCCTAAGTCGGGGAAGGCTCTGATTACCAACTTGTAACACCCACAATGCGGCTATATCTCCAACGTGTCTGGGCACGACATAGAGGCATAGCCGCATGGTAGGTTTGTCGCAAGAGGGGTAATCTTCACACAATCCCATGTACTGAATAAGAAAGGGATAAAGAGTTGGCTTACAATCGCCACTTCACACAATACAAGTTAAACATACAACATCCAGAATACAATCAAGGTCTGACTACGGAACCAAAATAAAAGAAGACAACCCCAAATGCTAGATCCCTGATCGTCCCAATTGGGCTCCACTACTGATCATTAGGAAACGAAACAACACAACGAACAAGATCTTCATCGAGCTCCCACTTGAGCTCAGTTGCGTCACCTACACTAGTATCATCGGCATCTACAACTGTTTGGAAGTATCTGTGAGTCACGAGGACTCATCAATCTCACACCCGCGAGATCAAGACTATTTAAGCTTGTGGGTAGGAAAGGGGTAATGAGGTGGAGCTGCAGCAAGCACTAAGCATATATGGTGGCTAACATACGCAATTAAGAGCGAGAAGAGAAGCAACGCAATGGTCGAGAAGCTAGAAGTGATCAAGAAGTGATCCTGAAACTACTTACGCACAAACATAACACAAGAACCGTGTTCACTTCCCAGACTCCGCCGAAAAGAGACCATCACGGCTACACACGCGGTTGATGCATTTTAATTAAGTCAAGTGTCAAGTTCTCTACAACCAGACGTTAACAAATTCCCATCTGCCCATAACCGTGGGCACGACTTTCGAAAGTTCAAACCCTGTAGGGGTGTCCCAACTTAGCCCATCACAAGCTCTCACGGTCAACGAAGGATATTCCTTCTCCCAGGAAGAATCGACCAGACTCGGAATCCCGGTTACAAGACATTTCGACAATGGTAAAACAAGACCAGCAAAGCCGCCTGATGTGCCGACAATCCCGATAGGAGCTGCACACATCTCGTTCTCAGGGCAATACCAGATAGGTCAAGCTACAAGTAAAACCAGCCCTCGAGTTTCCCCGAGGTGGCCCCGCAGGCTTCCCAGTTCGGACCAACACTTAGACAAGCACTGGCCGGGGGGGGGTAAAATAAAGATGACCCTCGGGAGCGTGACTCCCAAGGGAAAAGGTAGGTGGTGGTGAGGTAAATGGTAAAACTAAGGTTGGGCCTTGCTGGAGGAGTTTTATTCAAAGCGAACTGTCAAGGGGTTCCCATAACACCCAACCGCGTAAGGGACACAAAATCAAGGAACATAACACCAGTATGACGGAAACTAGGGCGGCAACAGTGGAACAAAACACCAGGCATAAGGCCGAGCCTTCCACCATTTACCAAGTATATAGATGCATTAATTAAATAAGAGATATTGTGATATCCCGACATAAACATGTTCCAACATGGAACAAACTTCATCTTCACCTGCAACTAACAATGCTATAAGAGGGGCTGAGCAAAAGCGGCAACATAGCCAAACAACGGTTTGCTAGGAAGGTGGGTTAGAGGCTTGATATGGCAATATGGGAGGCATGATATAGCAAGTGGTAGGTAGCGCGGCATAGCAATAGAGCGAGGAACTAACAAGCAAAGATAGAAGTGATTTCGAGGGTATGGTCATCTTTCCTGAGATCCCGCAAGGAAGAAGAACGAGTCCATGAAGAAGACAAACGAACGTAGTCGAACGGATCCTCACAAACGTGACGTTATCGGAACTAACCCGAAGAGGCAACACCGGAAAGAAGCAAACAACATAGTAAACAACCACCACATAAACATGGCATGATGCACAACCAAGTATGATGCATGTCCGGTTTAATGAGGCATGGCATGGCAAAGTGCACAAGCAAAATTACAAATTAAGTGGAGCTCAATATGCAACGAGTTGCATATTGATGGAACACCACATCAATTATTTAGTTCTGTCTTGTTTATGTACCCAACAATATTAAATGTTGTTAAACATTACAAGAGGGTGAAGCATAAACAAACTAACTATCTAAGCAATTTAAATGGGGCCAGATACAACAAACAATAAATCCGGGAAATCCCCATGTGCATATTTTAGGTTTGGTACTGATCTGCCCTAAACACAATTTTAGAGTTGTTAAACTTGCAAGAGTGCATCATGTTAAACTAGGCATTTTTCTACCCCATTTACATATAAAGTTAATTTAAAACCGAGCTACGGTTAATTAGTTATGAAATAAATCATTTTAACATGGAAATTAAGCGAAATATAAGAAATCATCATTTTTAAACATTTTAAACATAGATGGAAGTTGCAAATTATTAATCTACACAAAATTCTAAGCAAGTTGCATATATAATTTATTTAGATCTGATGCACGGTTGGTGAGTTATGATATGCATGATGTGCAAGGGTGTTTCTGTAAAACCGTTGTCTCTGGAAAATTAGACAAATCATCTAGACCAGGAAAAAAACTCATCGGGCCAAAACTGGGCATACAGAGCATGGCCCAACAGCAGGGAAAAAAAGAAGGCGCTCAGGGGGGGGGTGGCCTCACCCAGTGGGCTTCGGCCCAGGTTGGAGGAGCAGTGGGCCGGCTCGGTGCTGGATGCGGCCCACTCGACCGGCCCGCCTGTCGTCGTCCTCCTCCTGGATCCAGAGGGGATCGAGGGAAGGCAGGGCGGCGCGGCCTCCTGGAACCGGTGAGGCGAGGGGCATGGCGGCATGCGATGGACCGGATCCCGCGGATCTGACAGGGATGAGACCGGAGATGGCCGGATCCGGCGGCGGCTCGTCGTGGGGCGACGGCGAGGAAGCCTTGGCGCGGCACTGACCAAGGAGGAGAGCAGAGAGGTTAGGGAGAGAAAGAGAGACGGGGAGGAGAGGAGAAGGCGACGGGGAACGGACCCGGGGTGGAGGTGCTCATCGCCGGAGACGATGCCAGCTCTGGCGATGCGGCGCGGAGAGCAGGCAAGCGGTGGAGCTCGGATCGGGAGCTCCTCTCCCGATCTGGAGCTCGGGGAGTGGGGCGGCGCGGTTCCGGGCCCGGGTGGGCCCTGATGGGATCCACGGGCTTGCCGCGGCCTGGGCGGGCAACAAAGGCGTAAGGGGGCAGGAGGGACGCGAGGTGGTGGCATGGGAGTGGTTGGCGGGTGCCGGGTGGCGACGTGGCACGCCCGGATTGGTCCGGGGCGTGGGGCGGCGGTGCCAAGAGGCAGGGTGCGGCTAGGCGGCGTTGGAAACGAGGAGAAGGGGGTTGGCTAGCCTCGTTGGGCTGGGCTATAGGAAGACTAGGAAGAGAGAAGGAGATGGCCAGGTTGGAAAGCTAAATTGGGCTTCCATTAAAAAAATAAAAATAAGGAGAACTTTGAAGAAAAGAAAGAGAGAGTTAGAAAAGGAATTAGACCAACATGGATATTTTCCTTGGACCAAGAAAATATGAAGGATTTAACAAAAATGGTTGGAAGAGGTTTGGGCAAACTAAGTCCACACTCATTTGAATTTAATTCAAATGGGTTTGGATAGAAAGTGAGTGAGGAAGGTCCAGAAATGATTGAGAGTCTCGGTGGAGCTCGGGAAAATGACGAAAGAATTTACGGACAAAGTTCGAGGTCAAGAAGCGAGATAGCAAAGGCATGGGGAATATATGCAAGTGTGTTTTGGTGATTCCATAAGAATGGAATATTTATCATAGCTCCCTAATATCGGGAGGATATGTTATAAAGAGAAGTCACCCTTCCTTCGATTTAAATGGATCAAAGATCCATACAATTTATTTAAAAGAGTTTTGAAACAGTTGCAATATTAATGGCATGATGACATGGTGCAATGCAAAATATGCAATGATGCATGCAACAGACAAAACAAATCACCCGACGGAACTCGGAAAACATGGAAGGCATCTGAATCTCCGGTCTTGGGGCATTACATATATACACACACACACATAGAGGAACATCGATCGTTGCGCATGCACGTGAGAGATAAAGAATGCCCGATATGATGGAGAGGGGGATGTGTGTGTGTGTGCCTTCATGGGAGACCGACCCGAAGAAAAAGATTGCATGTGTGTGATGGATAATGCCGACTGGTAGTGTGTGTGCATGCATGCATGAGAGAAATTTAGTGGTACAATTATAAAGAGAAGACCAATGTGTGGGTGTAAAAGACTAGTGAGGTCATAATCAATGTAAAGTTGAATTCAAATATTTGAATAAGAGATCATGATGTTTGAAACCCATGCATGCATGAATATAATGGAGATCTGTGCGGTGTGGTTTTGGAAATGAGCATGTCGTAATGTATACACATTGAACAAGGTCAGACTGGTTTGAATTTGAGATACCGATGGCAGACATCGTTTGGCCACATTGCATCCGTGCATAGACACACTATTCTAATTGGAGATGATGGGTGGCTTTCGCATCACATATCTATATCTATACCCCTATATATATTTAATATTTAATATTTTTTATATAGTGTGCGGATAACTTTAACTTTGAAAGATGGTCATTGGATGAGGCCAATCCGATGGTGCAGAGCTGGCAAATTTGAGCACTACTGGTCGTTGGATATCATCTAGATTCCACCAGATTTTGCCACATGTACAATCTAGAAGACTCTATGGTTGAACTTAAGCATAATGCACAAACCTCAAAACACAATCACTTCTTCTTTGTTCTAGAATCTTCCGTATCAGAATTGCCCAAATGTTTTTCTACATGATTTGTGTTTTACTTTATGCCTTACAACACACAATTCCATGAATCTTACAATAGATTAGCTTTCTTATAAAAACTAGATGATTTTGAATGAAATGAACTATAAGAATTGAACGAACATCTACATCATGCATATATGACTCAAAGCTTACATGCTGTAATGTGGTATTTATTCATAATTTGGTGCCAAATCTCATGCGTGCAATGCACGTGTACCTTACTAGTCTAAATGGTGTCTGTGTGTGTTGTGCATGTTAAACAGATTGTATGTAGTATATCATACTAGTCTAAATTGTCTTTTTTGGGTACACGTTAAGCTTGTTCTCCCGAAATTTCAAGCCGCGCCTTGTTATGCCGAAAATTTCAAGCTAGCGTCTCTGTCTATCGTGCTGCGAAACTCCCGCCTCTTCAACCCGCGCCTTGTTACCCCAAAATATTTAAGATAAATCTTTGTCTTGTTGTGCTCCGACAACTCCCTCCATCTCAACCCGCGCCTTGCTATTCCAAAATTAAAACGCGCGCTAAAACTCCCACCTCCCGTGAAATCCTGACACACGAAATGCCCTTGATACCCCTGAACCGAAAGAACCGCCTCAAATCGGTGGCGGTACTTTCGTAACTTATCCCACATTTCGGACAAGCGCGTCCCTAAGCCATGGTTCCCCACTCCCATCCCATCCGCCCACCCATTCGTACACCGAGGCCGGGAAAACCCGCGAAGCCCCACACCCTCCTCCGCCCGGCACCTAGCCGGAGCCTCTTCCCCGACGACGTCGTCGACAACAACACCTCGATGTCCCTCATCCATCGTACCGGATGAGGATCCGTCGTCGATCTGGTCGTCCCGCCGGTTCAGCCACCCCGTCCTCCACCTCTAAGGAGCTGCCACGACGTTCCCCTCGTCTTTCGCGCCACCTCCATTCCCACACCGCCGTCTTCACCCGCACCACCGAAAGAGCATCATCATCACCATTTCCTCGAATGAAGCTGCGGCCTAATCGGCGCCACCAAGGAGGTTGTTCACTAATCGCCACATTTTCTTCTTGATTCCATCTCACGGTGCTGCCGGTGCTCGGTCCCGAGCCAACACGGCACGGCTCCATCCACGACGGCGTCGCCGGCCACTTCCTCCACGGCGTCGCTCCCTCGGCGGTGATGTCCACATCAGTAGGAGCTGCTGCTGCTTTAGCTCTCGCTCGTGCTGCTGCTCTGCTCTTGCTCTCGATCCCTTGCCTTGTCTGCTCTTGCTCTTGCTTGCGCTACTGATCTCGCTCTTGCTCTTGCTTGCGATGCTGCTCCAATTTAGCTACACTTCAGTCGACTGAATCGACTTTTGGGTCAGTCGATTTTCAGGGGGTGGGGGGGGGGGGCTCGCCGGAGTTAAGGAAGAACCAGCCGCAGCGGGGAGGGGGGCTCGCCAGAGAGGTACCCCACTATCTATCTTAGGGTTCAGGGTGGGGACGGTGGTCGCCAGCGGTGGTGGGGCGGTGGCATGGGGATCGCCGAAGAAAAAGCTCGGCACGGGGGGGCCTAGAGGGATGGCCGGGGCGGCGGCGGACCGGTAGTGGGAGTGTTTTTGGGGCGGGCGGGGCGGCGCACCGCCGGCCGCGGGCAGTTGTTTGGCCGGTGGTGGCTGGCGGCTCAGGGGGGTGGAGGTTGAAAATGAACTGCAGGCCCTTGATTTCATATCCAACGGCTGCAAAATCAACTGACCAGAGATGAAAAAGTCAGTCGACTGACGTGTAGCCTCACCTCTAGTGCGTTCAGTTTCGACAGCAAAATTCAGTTTCGATAGTCAAGTTAAGTTTCGACAGTTAAATTCAGTTTCGACAGTTAAGTTGAGAGATGAGCAGCTGATGTATATTACATCTAGCACTTTGTGGTTATGTATTTTACGTCATCTATTGGAGATGCTATTAGAATTCCACTCAGGTTAACGTTGTCTCTCTTGTCCTGCTTCAGCCTCGGCGTCGTACAACTCACCGGAGCTGCTCCAACGATGAAACCCTCCATCACAGCGAAGCAGTACCTCGGGCTCCAACTCCAGATGCCTAAGATCTTCTTCCCCTCCTTAGACAACCAAGTCAGCTAGAGAATCCTCACCGGCCAACCCAATCACGCTGAGATCGACATGGCTTCGCCAAAGAGGTTGTCCACTTGTTGCATATCTTTTTTACTCTACATGTTATATATATTGTCCACTGAGCACACGGAGTAACGGGAAATACGATTATTTTATCCTACTATATGACAAGCAGTGAGGTACCAGGCAACTTAGCTATTCGTGATGGACTCTCTTGAACGGCATCATTATTTATCTGTGCATGTTTGAGCTATGCATTTTTTGATGGCCCTGGGAGTTGAGCTAGTAGGGCAGTGGCCTGGGTCCAAAGTAATAGAAGTAGCACAAAAATATTTTTTAGTGTAGGATTTTCCTTGCTCAAGCCTGCCTACTAGAATCGCCAGTGCTTGGAAGGAAAAGTGAATGAAAAACATAGGAATTGGAAAGTTTCGTATGGTACTACTTTTCATGAATTTCGTGCAAAGGAATGGAGCAAAGGAAAACTGTAGGATTTGTTCCTTTATTGTCTCCTTGAAAAAAAACCGTAGGAATTTTAATTTCCACTTGCCCTCCTTTTCAAATTCCTATTCATGAAGCACAAGACTAAGAGATAGTAGCATAATAGCATTATAACCATACATTTTCTTGTGGTTTGACTTAATCTCACCATGCTTCTTTGCATCCTGTGATCTTCCAATTCTTGTGAACCAAACACCCAGATTGGCAAAAATCCTGTGTTTTTTAAATTCTCTGTTTTGCACGTGCATTCCTATCCTATTCCTGTCTATTTCCTATCCCTGCATTGTTAGAATCCTCAAATTCAAACACGCCCTTACACAATTACTTCTGTTACAGATATGTGTCAAAGAAAATCTTGTGTGGTTTGTCCTGCTCCTGCGGTGCTGTGTTCCACCCCAGCTCAGCTGCTCCAACGACGGAAGGGTTCACCACAGCAGGTATTCGCTCTCCAGACTGTCTTTCGCCGCCTTAGATCTTCTTCCCCGCCGACGACCGCCACGACAACTGCATTACCATCATCAACTGAGCAGATGACCTTGAGGACTACACGGGTCCGCAAGAGAGGCCGCACTCTTCCGTTCCTGCTTACGTTATGCATCGCTTAATATGATGACATGCTACTTTATCATTGTGTTCACCTATTAGACTCTGAGTCATGTCCAAACTTATGCTGAAACTTGAGTTTTTAAATGGTTGTGGGGTACATATTGGGGCAGCAATCAGTACTATCTGTCTACTATCTGGTTAATCTCGGGTGTCTACTATGTGTTTCATGTTGGGTGCAAACAAACATTAAAGGAGCCATTATCTGTATTTTTTAACTAAAGCTATTATCTGCCTGCTATCATTGGTTTTGGGTCTATCCACAGTTTGCTACCATCACTCTGGATTTGTGCATGCACTCCTTACATAATCTCACTATGTTTTATTCCTATGCATGTCAGTTATTGTACACAATGGAACTGAATATGTAGAGCAAAAGAGACGAGCCTTGCATGGCAATAAAATTTCATGCAGACGTCGCTCATGGTGGGTGCAAAGGCAGCCCCCCTCCACCCATTTCGGATCAAAATCAAGATGAAGATAATTGTTCTGAGGGGGATTCAGAAGCAGAAGACCACTCCTATTTACCCCATGAGGTCTTCGCTCTAACTTGGCATGTTAATGTTAGTAATATCATGCATATGGTGCCTTGCATTGCTTACTGTATACATCAAAGATGTTATCTGCTTAGTTTAGACATGCTTTGTGTCAATGCCATCTGTTTAGTTTCTTTATTGTATATGTGAATCATGCAATGCCATCTTGTTTAGCCAGGCATCATATATGTGAATTTTGCAATGCCACCCTGGTTAGCCAGTCATCTTATATGTGAATTATATCATGACATCATTTTTTTATTACGTGTTAAATTTGTCAACAATTTTAGTACATTCAATTACTCTTCCTGTGCATCAGCCATTCGGCATAGTCATGGAAAAATCTGGAGTGGAAACAAGGTCTTCAGAGCAGACAATGTTATCTGATGAAGCGCATGTCTTGCTGGTTACAGATAGCTCCTCAGAGGAGGATTCAAAGACAGATGACCAGTCCTATTTCCCCCCTGAGGTGCATGCTCTAACTTGGCAGGGTTATGTTGCTCATATCGTGTGTATGGTATCTTGCATTGCTATGTCATTTGCTTAGTTTAGACATGCTTTGTGTGAATGCCACCTGTTTAGTGTCTAATTACCATATATGTGAATTATGCAATGCCATCTTGTTGCAAGCCATTATATATGTGAATTATGCAATGCTATCTTGTTGCAAGGCATTGTATATGTGAATTATGCAATGCCATGCTGTTTAGCCAAGCGTCATATATGTGAATTATATCATGCCATCCTTTTTTTGTATGTCTCATTGCTTTTGTCGACAATGTTTGTATATTCAACTGCTCTTCCTGTGCATCAGCCATTTGAATTGGTGATGGAGAAATCTGAAGTGAAAACAAGGTCTTTAGAGTAGACAATGCTACCTGCTAAAGCAGATATCTTGCTAGTTACAGATAGCTCTTCCAAGGAGGATTCAGAGGCAGATGACCAGTCCTATTATCCCCCTGAGGTGTATGCTCAAACTTGGCAGGGTTATATTACTCATATCATGCATATGTTGTATTGCAATGCTTAGTTTTTACATCATATACACGATATTGAATGCCATCTCCTTAGTGACACATCATATATGCGATTACCCTCTGCTCACATCCTTAGTATATAAATCATATATTTGAATTATATCATGCCATGATGTTTACATAGACAGCATGTATCTGAATTATGGCATGCCAACCCATTTTCTAAAGACATAATATAGTTATATCATCTCATCCTGTTCACATAGTCATCATATTTTGAATTATGTCATTCTATCCGTGAATTATATCATGCCATCATGTTTCCATCGACGGCATGTTTGTGATTTATGGCATGCCAACCACTTTAATAGACACATCGTATAGTTATATCATGTCATCCTGTTTACATAGTCATCATATTTTGAAGTATGTCATTCTATCCTGTTTAGTTAGCCATCATACATGTGAAATTGTGTCATGCTATCCGGTTTAATTAGCCATCATATATGTGAAATTATGTCCTGCTATTCTGTTTGGTTAGACAACATAAATGTGAATTATTTCATGCCCAGTTTTCTTCCCTACTATCCATTGCACCTGTCTATCTTACAATGTCTGTACATTCAATTACTTTTCTTGTTTATCAGCCATTTCAATTGGAGGGGGTGATGGCAGTATCTGTGGGAGTAAAAACACGGTCTTCAGAAAAGATCGTGCTACCTGTCGATGGAGATAGAACCACAGTTGTACTTGCCCAAGAACCAGCCCCACCACACATAACCCATACTCACACAGATTGTACCCCTACCTAGTTGGACAGAGAACCAGCTACACCCCTTCTAACCCCAACCCCAGCAGATAGTAACCCAGTTCCCGTTGACACAGCACCGTCTCCACCGCAGAGCACCCAAACACGAGCAGTTAGTAAGGCAACTGCAGATCCCAAAGCACGAGGACCACCACTCCGAACCCTAAGTCAACACTTAAAGCAGAAGAAGAATTGTTCTCAGGTCAGGTTCCGTAGCTATGGTTCATACTACTTTGCTCTTGCATCACTGTATTTACTCATACCAACTAATTTCAAATTTGAAGGATGCAATTGAAACTCCAATGGCGCAACATGTATGTTTTAAACCTGTTTCTTTAACGTGTTTGCTGTTGTAACTTGCTCTATGTTGATTTTAGTTTCAATTGAATAAACAGTTATGTTCTCATGTCATGCACATTACAAGTGTTGTTATTGCTGTGTAGTTTCCCACACTTATATTCTGTCTATGCTGCTTTGTCTTAAATAGATATGATTCGAACTGTGTCTATCTTGATTTGGCAACATAAACTAGAATGATATAGACCATACAGTGACCATACTACATAGATATATGTTTGTTTCATGCTGTTATCCTGTCCACCTTACTACTAAACTGGTTTACCAAAATGAGTTTCATATACTACATTGTAAACCTGTGATGTGTTTGTTTGTTTCTCTTTTAGAATGCGGATAAAATATTGGAGAAGAGTACCCCGTTATGTAATGGTAAAGGAAGTAATGCAGATAAGGTTCAAGATAGTGAGACATCCCTGTTGGTCTCCAGAAAGCTGATAAAAACTATATTGAAGACACTGAGACAACCCCAAAGTCCTGTCTTGATGTAGTGTTCGAGTTACTAGCTACTACTGCTGGCACCAGCTCTTCGAACTCACTGCCTAAATCAGTTCGGCTTCTTGAGTCTCAACTTCAAGTTGAAAGACATCGATCATATGTTATGCGACAGGAAGCCGAAGGACTGAGCAAGTCCCTGCAGAATTCAGATGCATACTTTCTGGTGCAACAACAAGTGCTGGAGGATTTAAGCGCCAAACAAGAGAAAGTTAATAAGCTTGCTAAGCATCTTGCCAGCATTATGGGTACCCAGGATATTGTTTCTTGAGCTCTTCTGAAGTGGTTTGAGTTCTGGACTTGTTTTGCTGCGGCATTTATATGCTGCTTTGTTCCCTATATTTGCACTGGTGGCGAACTTTGATGCCCAGTGGATGTAATATGTGTAATAGCCGTGATAGCCTAGCGTAAGTTGCTTGGTTATTTATTTCCTTATTGTCTTGTTTATTTGTTTTCTTGTAGTCAGTGTGGTTCTTTTTCCGTGGTTTGCTAGTGGCCGCAATAACCTATTTTTTAAAACTAGGCCACAATAACCATGGGCTACATATTTACTATAGTTAACATGGGCCTCCTACGGGGCATAGAAACAATGCGCCTTCTAAGGGCCATAGAAACAATGGGCCTTCTGCGGCGTAAAAACAATGGGCCTTATACAGGCCGTAGACACAATGGGCCTTCTACGGGCCGTATCATCAATGGGCCTTCTACGGGCCGTATGATCGGTTGGCCAAACATGGGCCAATAACAGACCACATTATGGCCGTAAATGGTCTAGAGTTGAAATCATCCGTTCATGGGCCGACCATAACGGGTCGTCGTTAATCAGCCGTATTTGATGACGCTATGAAAACGGCCCAACGTATTAACAGGCCACAAACGGGCCGACTGTAACCACGAGGTAAATTTGGCCCACAAGCAGAAAATGACAGTAATGGGCCGTAAGTAAACGAATGTTGGAAATGAGCCCAAGAATAAATGGGCCCTGAGAACAACGAAAGATAACATGGGCTCGAAACGGCCCAACGGAATAATGGGCCGTTAATGGGTATAAAGTGATACACTGTTTATTATGGGCCAGTTTTACCACGGGGCGTTAATGGGCCGAGAGTTACTAAGGGCCTCATATGGGCCGAAAGACGTCATGGGCCATACATGGGCCGGAAGTTAAAACGGGCTGGAATTATATTGGACGACCCAGATGAAGATACTGGGCCTAATTCGGATAGGCCTTAAACGAGCCCTGGGTTAGCGGGCTGTAAATGGGCTATATGCGAACAAGCCGTTAACAGGCTTGCCGTGGGCCGGCCCGCCACCTTTTGACCAAGTCAAACGGGCCCGCCTTTTCACAGGAATGGGCCTCTGTTGGGCCGTGCCACGTGTCGACGTATCATAGGCGCTTTGGGTCCAATGAGTGGATGATATCTGTCCCAACGGTGAGCCGACACATGTTTCCTCCAGCCAATGATGATTTTACACGTGGAAAATCCCCATTGGTCGGGGCTGTTAATGGGTTATCGGATCCAAAACCGGACCCGATAGCTTAACGGCGTTCCGTTACGGTGGATGCCATGTGTCGGTCACCCTTGACGAAAGCACTTCTGTGATGCGCGATTTATCGTCATGGAAGTGGACACTTCCGTGATGATAATTTTGGCAATGTCATGGAACACTTCTACGACAACACAGGTATGACTATATTGATTCTATCATAAAATTGTCATGGATGTACATGCATGACAGAAAACATGACCTACTGTGACAAACACGTATCATCACGGAAGTGTATTTTTTTGTAGTGACATAGTTCTCGAAGCCGTAGGGTCTGCACGCTTAACGTTCGATGATGATTTAGTATTGTATGAGTTATGTGATTTGGTGACCGAATGTTGTTTGGATTCCCAGATGAGATCATAGACATGACGAGGAGTCTCGAAATGGTCGATAGGTATAGATTGATATACATGATGATAGTATTCGGACACCGGAAGTGTTCCAGAGTGTATCGGGTATTTATCGGAGTACTGTGGGGTTACCGGAACCCCCCGGGGGGAGGTATGGGCCATAAGAGGGGAGCACACCAGCCCACAAGGGGTGGCGCGCGCCCCTTTGGCAGGAGGTTTAATTGGAGAAGGAAAACGGGGGGTTTTCCCCCTTCCTTTCTCTCTTCCCCTTCCCTTTTCTCTCCGATGATATATGGAAGGGGGCGCCACTTGGGAGGGGCGCCTAGAACACACAACATCAATTGTTAGCCGTGTGCGGTGCCCCCTCCATAGTTTACACCCCCGGCCATAGTTTTGCGGTGCTTAGGCGAAGCCCTGCAAGAATCACCTCACCATCACTGTCACCACGCCATCGTGCTGACGTAACTCATCTACTACCTCGACACCTTGCTGAACGTGTGCAGAACTCGGAGGTGCCGTACATTTGGTGCTTGATCGGCCGAAGCTAGAACAAGTTCGACTACATCAACCGCGTTGTCAAATGCTTCCGCTTTCGGCCTACGAGGGTACGTAGACACACTCCCCCCCTCGTTGCTATGCATCTCCTAGATGGATCTTGCGTGAGCATAGGATTTTTTTTGAAATTGCATGCTACGTTTCCCAACAGTGGTATCTGAGCCAGGTCTATTCGTAGATGATATGCATGAGTAGAACTCAAAGAGTTGTGGGCGATGATCGTCATACTTCTTACCACCAATGTCTTATTTTGATTCGACGGTATTGTTGGATGAAGCGGCCCGGACCAACCTTACATGATCACGTTCATGAGACCGGTTCCACCGACAGACATGCAACTAGTTTCGCATAAAGGTGGCTGACGGGTGTCTGTTTCTCCTACTTTGGTTGAATCGAATTTGACTGCGGCTGGTCCTTGTTGAAGGTTAAAACAGCAAACTTGATAAATCACCATTGTGGTTTTGATGCGTAGGTAAGAACGGTTCTTGCTAGAAGCCCGTAGCAGCCACGTAAAACTTGCAACAACAAAGTAGAGGACGTCTAACTTGTTTTTGCAGGGCATGTTGTGATGTGATATGGCCAAGACATGATGTGATAAACGTTATTGTATGAGATGATCATGTTTTGTAAGATATTTGACAACCGACAGGAGCCTTATGGTTGTCTCTTTATTGTATGAAATGCAAACGCCATGTAATTGCTTTACTTTATCACTATGCATTAGCGATAGTTGTAGAAGCAATAGTTGGCGATACGACCATGACGCTACGATGAAGATCAAGGTAGACAATTGAAAAACAATTCAAATATGCTTGAACACTTGGGTGATTATATGGCTAATGTTAAAAGTGAACTTAAACTTATTAGTAAACATGCTTCGATGGTTACCACTCAAGTAGAACAAGTACTTAAAGCTCAAAATGATTTGGTCAATGAATTGAATAGTAAAGATAATGATTATGTTGTTAGAGTGGCTACTAGAACTGGTAGAATGACTCAGGAACCTTTGTATCCTAAAGGCCACCCTAAGAGAATTGAGCAAGATTCTCAGAGAAATAATATAGATGCACCTAGTTCTTCTTAAAAGAAGAAAAAGAAAAATGATAAGACTTTGCATGCTTCTAGTGATCCTATTGTTGAAACACCTGAGAATCCAAATGATATTTCTATTTCTGATGCTGAAACTCAATCTGGTAATGAACCTGAAACTAGTAATAATGTTAATGATAATGTTCATGATGATGCCCAACCTAGTAATGATAATGATATAGAAATTGAACCTGCTGTTGATCTTGATAACCCACAATCAAAGAATCAACATTATGATAAGAAAAGACTTTGTTGCTAGGAAACATCGTAAAGAAAGAGAGCCTTGGGTTCAGAAACCCATGACTTTTCCTCCCAAACCATCCAAGAAAAAGGATGATGAGGATTTTGAGCGCTTCGCTGAAATGATTAGACCTATCTTTTTGCGTATGCGATTAATTGATATGCTTAAAACAAATCCTTATGCTAAGTATATGAAAGATATTATTACAAATAAAAGAAAGATACCAGAAGCTGAAATTTCCACCATTCTTGCTAATTATAATTTTAAGGGTGGAATACCAAAGAAACTTGGAGATCCTGGTGTACCCACTATACCATGCTCTATTAAAAGAAACTATGTTAAAACTGCTTTATGTGATCTTGGAGCCAGTGTTAGTGTTATGCCTCTCTCTTTATATTGTAGACTTGATTTGAATAAGTTGACACCTATTGAAATATCTTTGCAAATGGCTGATAAATCAACTGCTATACCTGTCGCTATTTGTGAGGATGTGCCTGTTGTAGTTGCAAACATTACTATTTTAACGGACTTTTTTATTCTTGATATTCCCGAGGACGATAGTATGTATATTATTCTTGGAAGACCCTTTTTGAATACTGCAGGGGCTGTTATTGATTTCAATAAAGGCAATGTCACTTTTCATGTTAATGGTAATGAGCATACGGTACACTTTTCCGAGGAAACAACCTCAAGTTCACAGTATCAATTCTATTGGGAAAATGCCATCGATTATATTTGGAGGTTTTGAATTTCCTCTTCCTACTGTCAAGAAGTAATATGATATTCTTATTATGGGGACGTGCATATCCCCGTTGAGGTAACATAGTGTTATTCGAAATTTCTCCGGTTCCATGTTATTCGGAATGAGTTCGTTAACAAGACTTGATCAACCTTGTTAGTGGATTCCTTTTGATGATCATGAGATGGATGAAACTAGAAGGCACAACCTTCTGTACCCCACTTTTACTTTCTGTTATTTATATTAAATAGAGTAAAAATAAATATTTTTCTGTCTGTTATCTGATTATCCATGCAATATAAAAATACCTCGAAAATAAAAGTTCTCCAAATGCCCTGAAATTTAAATATGATTTTTTCTAGAATATTTGAGGATTTATGGAACTGAGAACACACCAGGGGGTCAACCACCTGCCCACGAGGGTGGAGGGCGCGCCCACCCCTCTAGGGTGCACCCCCTGCCTCGTGGGCCCACGGTGGCCCTCCTCCACTTATTCCTGCACCCATACACTTCATCTTCCTCCCACAAACACGAATAACCAGCTCAAACCCGAGTCCAAGCTCGTTTTGCTACCATTTTCGATCTCCTTGCTCAAAGCACCTCTCACAAAACTGCTTGGGGAGATTGTTCCTTGGTATGTGACTCCTCCATTGGTCCAATTAGTTTTTGTTCTAGTGCTTTATTCATTGCAAATTTGTGTTGCTTAGTGACCCTGTTCTTGAGCTTGCATGTCAAATTTATATGGTCAAAAGTAGTTTTGATGCATGATATAGGCCCTAGGCACTTGTAGTAGTTGCTATCAATATTATTGAGTTTGGTTTACTTTTATTTTGAAGTTACTAAAAATTTTAGAATTTTTCAGAAAATGATGAGGAGACTTTTGAGGGGCTCATCGAGCCAAAGCTCGAAGGAAAAGGCACCAAAGCCTAAGTATAATCTGCCTCACACCGCGGAGGTTCGGGCGTGTGAATGGCCTTCGAGGATTTCTTGAGAGCAACCGGGATTTATGAAGATTTTCATGAATTGGCTCATAATGAAGGCCTCATCGCTTTCCTCCACGACCAATGCGATCGGTATCTCTTACTCACAAATACCTTTGTGCAAAACTTTCATTTTCATTCTAGGAACTCACCACCTACGGTGGAGTTTCATTTATATGATGAGCATAAGGAGATGTCACTTTATGATTTTTGTCGGATTTGTTTAATCCCTTTTGAGGGAAAGACAGAAGAACCACATCGTGATGATGTGGAGGGGTTTATTAATACTATCATTTAAGGGGAAACAAGGAAGGTTTCCGATGCACGAATCACTAGCATACATTTTCCTGTTTTACGTTACTTTGCATTATGTGCTAGTCGTTGCTTAATTGGTCGCGGAAACTGTGAAAACCTTAGTATCCTTGATATTATTATTTTGCTCCAAGGTTTATACAGTGATAACACTTTTAGTATGGGCGGCATTATTGCCAAACGGTTAAGTCTAAACCGTACCAAGGGCCCCATCTTTGGAGGCATCTATGCCTCACGCCTAGCTGCACATTTTAACATACCTATTAGGCATTCTGAGAAGGAAGAAGAAGTGTTGTCTCGTGTTTATCTAGATTATAAAAGTATGGTGGCACATGATTTTATTGTTAAGAATAGGGAAGGAGAACTTAAATATCAATTGTTCTTTAACAAACATCATCCTGAGACTACTACCCTGCCTGCTCCTTCTTTGTTTGATTTGTTTGTAGGCACGTACCTTGTTCCGTTGAAGGCTATTCACGCCTACCGGAACCCTGCACTAGCTGAGGAGCCAGAGCCGGAACCACAAATTGATCCTTCACGACCGTCTAATTACCAATGGGATCCGGAGATGATTGTCAGCCAGTGGCAATCGGAGTCTTCCTCTTCTGCATCGCAGTATGACCCCAGCTACTATTATGGATACCCGCCAGGCCAGCCGTGGCCATAGACCAACTTAGGCCAAAAGCCTAAGCTTGGGGGAGTACGTATTTCCCACCGACATTACATTTATGCTCACACACTCATTGCTAGATGTCGGTGCTCATACTTTTTCATTGTATCATCCATGCTAGTTTATTTTCCTTTTTTATGCTTTCTTCTTGTGTGTTTAATAAACCTTAAGAAAAACGAAAAAAATTAGTTGTAGCTTTTAATTAATTTACCTTCCATGCTTGTAGTAGTAATTAAGAAGAAAACCCAAAAATATTTCCTGTTCTTCTTTTGCTTGTTGGGAGCTTTCCCGTGTAAATAGTTTTATTTCTTTTCTTTTCTTTGGGGGTCGATAGGAGAAGACCATAATTAAATTGTTGAAGTGGCTCTTATATGCATTATTGTTGATCTGACAAAAGAGCCCGTATTGCCTGGTCTTCTCCTGTTTATTGAATGCTTGCAAATTCCAGCTTAGTCCAATGCACATGCACTATTATTATTATTCACATCATTCGATCATGCAAGTGAAAGGCAATTATGATGATATATGATGGACTGGCTGAGGTGAGAAAAGCTGGTATGAACTCGACCTCTCTTGTTTTTGTAAATATGATTAGTTCATCGTTCCTGATTCAGCCTATTATGAATAAACGTGTCTGCAATGACAACTGGAGATCATAGTTTCTTGTGCCATGCTTGATTAGCTATGAGTTATAATGGTTTACCTTGCGTGCCAACATGCTATTAAAATGGTTATGATGTGGTATGATAGGGTGGTATCCTCCTCTGAATGATTTAAGTGACTTGACTTGGCACATGTTCACGCATGTAGTTGAAACAAAATCAACATAGCCTTCATTATATTTATGTTCATGGTGGATTATATCCTACTCATGCTTGCATTCGGTGTTGATTAATTTTAATGCATGTTCATGATTGTTGTCGCTCTCTAGCTGGTCGCTTCCCAGTCTTTTGCTAGCCTTCACCTGTAATAAGCGGTAATACTGCTTGTGCATCCAAACTCCTTAAACCCCAAAGTTATTCCACATGAGTCCACTATACCTACCTATATACGGTATCTACCTGCCGTTCCAAGTAAATTTGTATGCGCCAAACTCTAAACCTTCAAATAAATATCCTGTTTTGTATGCTCGAATAGCTCATGTATCAACTAGGGCTGCCCGTATCTTCCATGTTAGGCGGGTTATTCTCAAGAGGAGTGGACTCCGCTCCTCACTCACGAGATAAATGGCTGGTCACCCGGATGCCCAGTCCCATGCTTTATGCAAACTAAATCAAAATAATTACAAACAAAACTCCCCCTGGGACTCTTGTTAGTTGGAGGCACTCATTGTTTTGAGCAAGCCATGGATTGATGCTTGTTGGTGGAAGGGGGAGTATAAAATTTACCATTCTGTTTGGGAACCGCCTATAATGTGTGTAGCATGGAAGATATCGCCATCTCTTGGTTGTTATGTTGACAATGAAAGTATACCGCTTAAAATATTATTCACCTCTGTTTCAAAACCGAGCTCTGGCACCTCTACAAATCCCTGCTTCCCTCTGTGCAGGGCCTATCAATTTACTTTTATGCTGAGTCATCATCCTCTTATTAAAGAGCACCAGTTGGAGAGCACCGCTGTCATTTGCATTCCTTACTATTAGTTTACATTGAGTATGACTTGACTGGATCTCTTTTACCATGAATTACAATGTCTAGTCAGTCCTTGGTCTTTAAAGGTGCTCTGCATTTATGTTTTGCGGTCTCAAAAAGGGCTAGCGAGATACCACCTTGTTATATCATATTATGATTGTTTTGAGAAAGTGTTGTCATCCGAGATTTATTATTATTGCTCGCTAGTTGATTATGCTATTGATATGAGTAAACTTGAGACCTATGCGTTATTGCAAATGTGGTTAGTTATAATCTTTGCTGAAAACTTGAATGCTAGCTTTACATATTTACAACAACAAGAGAAAATAGAGTTTGTAATAGTTTTTCTTTATCACTTTCAGTTTATCAACTAAATTGCTTGAGTACAAGCAAAGGTTTAAGCTTGGGGGAGTTGATACGTCTCCAACGTATCTACTTTTCCAAACACTTTTGCCCTTGTTTTGGACTCTAACTTGCATGATTTGAATGGAACTAACCCGGACTGACGCTGTTTTCAGCAGAATTACCATGGTTTTATTTATGTGCAGGAGCAAACGCTCTCAGAATGACCTGAAACTTCATGGAGCCACTTTTCAGAAAATAAGAAAAATACCTGCCAAAGGTGAAGGCCAGGGGGCCCACCGTCTCTCCACGAGGGTGGGGGGCGCGCCCCCCTACCTCGTGGGCCCCCTGTTGCCTCTCCGACTCCAACTCCACCTCCATATATTGAGTTTTGGGGAGGAAAAAATCAAGGAGAAGAAATCATCGTGTTTTACGATACGGAGCCGCTGCCAAGCCCTAAAACCTCTCGGGAGGGCTGATCTGGTGTCCGTTCGGGGCTTCGGAGAGGGGAATCCGTCGCCATCGTCATCATCAACCATCCTCCATCACCAATTTCATGATGCTCACCGCCGTGCGTGAGTAATTCCATCGTAGGCTTGCTGGACGGTGATGGGTTGGATGGGATCTATCATGTAATCGAGTTAGTTTTGTTAGGGTTTGATCCCTAGTGTCCACTATGTTCTGAGATTGATGTTGTTATGACTTTGCTATGCCTAATGCTTGTCACTAGGGCCCGAGTGCCATGATTTCAGATCTGAACCTATTATGTTTTCATCAATATATGAGTGTTCTTGATATTATCTTGCAAGTCTATAGTCACCTATTATGTGTTATGATCCGTTAACCCCGAGGTGACAATAATCGGGATACTTACCGGTGATGACCGTAGTTTGAGGAGTTCATGTATTCACTATGTGTTAATGCTTTGTTCCAGTTCTCTATTAAAAGGAGGCCTTAATATCCCTTAGTTTCCGTAAGGACCCCGTTGCCACGGGAGGGTAGGCAAAAGATGTCATGCAAGTTCTTTTCCATAAGCACGTATGACTATATTCGGAATACATGCCTACATTATATCAATGAACTAGAGCTAGTTCTGTGTCACCCTAGGTTATGACTGTTACATGATGAACCGCATCCGACATAATTCTCCATCACTGATCCATTGCCTACGAGCTTTCCATATATTGTTCTTCGCTTATTTACTTTCCCGTTGCTATTGCTATCATCACTACAAAATACCAAAAACATTACTTTTACTACTGTTACCTTTTGCTACCGTTATCACCACTATCATATTACTTTGCTACTAAACACTTTGCTACAGATATTAAGTTTCCAGGTGTGGTTGAATTGACAACTCAGCTGCTAATACTTGAGAATATTCTTTGGCTCCCCTTGTGTCGAATCAATAAATTTGGGTTGAATACTCTACCCTCAAAAACTGTTGCGATCCCCTATACTTGTGGGTTATCAACCCGCTGTGAGCATCAACACTCATCGGATCGCATACATCAGTATGTATTATTTCCAATAAGTCTGTTGCTCGCTCCATTGTTCCGGAGAACGGAGTCCTAGTCATCTTGCCCATGAGGCATGGTTTGCAAGCATTAAGTGATTCCAAAAGTCCATCAGCATGGAGTTTCTTCATGCGCTTTACACCAATATGACCTAAATGGCAGTGCCACAAATAAGTTGTACTATCATTATTAAATTTATATCTTTTGGCTTCAATACTATGAACATGTGTATCACTACTATCAAGATTTAATAAAAATAGACCACTCATCAAGGGTGCATGATACATGTTTGTCACAGTAGGTCACGTTTTCTATCATGCATGTACATCCATGACGATTTTATGACAGAATCAAGATAGTCATACATGTGCTGTCATAGAAGTGTTGCATGACATTACCAAAATTATCATCATGGAAGTGTCCACTTCCATGACGATAAATCACACGTCATAGAAGTGCTTTCGTCAAGGGTGACCGACATGTGGCATCCACCATGACGGGTCGCCGTTAAGCTACCCGGTTTCGGTTTGGATCCGATAACCCGTTAACAGCGTGGACCAATGGGGATTTTCCACGTGTAAAATTCTCATTGGCCGGCAGATCCACGTGTCGGCCCGGCGTTCGGACAGTTGTCATCTAGCAAATGGACGGAATGCGCCTATGATACGTCGACACGTGTCTCGGCCCAACAGTGGCCCATTCAGGTTAAAAGGCCGGGCCTGTCAAAATAAGCGGGCCGGCCCATTAGCGGCCTACTTGAGTTAGGCCCATTTACAAGCACGGCCCATAAAAGTTAGACATAATAGGCCCATCAAAGGCCCATTCTAGATTTGACAATTTCCAGCCCATCGTCAGTTTAAGCCCGTTAACGGCCCGCTAAGTCTTTGGGCCAAATTACCGCCCGAGCTCCTTTCGGCCTATTAGCATCCCATCGTCAGTTCTAGCCTGTTAACGGCCCGAAACGTCTTTCAGCCTTTTCTTGGCCCATTTTGCAGTTGGGCCAATTCTAGCCCACTGTGACTTTAGGCCTATCCTCGGCCCATTCGGTAAATGGGCCAACTCCTAGCCCATTTTGTTTCTCGGCCAGTTAACGGCCAACACAACAGGTGGGCCTTTAACTTTAGGTCCATTACGGGCCCATGTTCTGCAGGGCATCATTTTAGCCCAACGCGACTTTCGGCCTGTTAAAAGCCTAGTTTGCAAATTGGGCCTCCTCTAGCCCATAGCACTTTCGGCCTCTTACTGGCCCGTAAAGTAAAAGGGTCGAGACAAAATTGACATGTATTTCGGCCTGCTAGAGGCCCGCGGGCCATTTCCATTTATACGGCCCTGTCGAGCTTTTGGCCTATTAACAACATGCTAAGAGTCATTGTTACGTTGGGCCACATCATTATCCACTTAATATTATTTTGACCAGCCCAACTGAGGCCCACATTGACTACACATGTTTGTTCATTTGTATGGCATCCAGGAAATGTTTGGGCGTATTGGCCCCCGTTTCAATGATATAGCATATTCAAGAATTATCCTACTCTATACCAACACCTCTAAAAAACATACTCTATACAACAAAAGGACTAAGGCATAGAAATGTAGAATAATCCTACACTACACAATAGAGAAATTATAGCCGAATATACCCACTGGGCATTATAGTTCGGCACCAGTGATAATAAAATGTACACAAACATCAAGTTACATACACTGGACAAATAAAGCTCATACATCATGGACACGCATCAACATAACTTACCATTTGAACTATAATCTCTTCAGAAAATAGGATTGGCCAGATTCAGATAGCAGAAATTTCAATCTACAAAATTTCTAATTCCATCATGGTTACCTCAGTGTCTTGTTTCATTTTTTGACTCCTGCATCTGATACATGCAAGTCCAGTCTCAACTTGTTGATTGCACGTTGAGAATCATGTACACATTGTCTTGCCACCTCTAGTTGATGCTCGAGAACATCAACACATTCCAATTCCAATCCATAATCATTCGGTAACAGCCATGTCTCACTGCTCGTAGATCTTTGTGTTGATGTCACTTCATCCTAAAATGTTTCTGTAAGTACACATGACTAGGGAAAACATATAGTTACAACAGTGAAGCGAGCAAGACAGACTATGAGCTACTCCTGTTCCTGCTATATGATGAATTGCTATGCGCTGCTCCTGCCGCTCCTATATGATGAATTGCTATGAGCAACTGCTGGTATATGATGAATTGTACACTGCTGTTGCTGCTGCTGCTGTATGATGAGTTGCTATGAGCTGCTGTTATATGATGCTTTTAGGTGGTGGTGCTATATGATAATAACCAGTCACCTGGACCATCGAATTTCAATAAATAATTGTTCTTCATTTAAATGCGGGTCATGTGTTCTTCGTTTAAATTAGGCAATGGGATCTCTATGGAAGACATTGACCAAAGTAGATTGTGCCAAGTAGATGGTATCTTTGTATTTGCATTTTGAACAAATGGTGATGGTCTGTTTTCCTATCATATTAATTACTGCACTGGGTTCAATTTGTGATGTTTGCAAGTCAAATTAATTTTCATATAGGCAGGAAAATGACAAAATATAATTCAATCTAGACTTTTCACTGATCATACCAAAGATAAGCTGAAAAGGAAGGCAATGAAAAGAACTGGTTGGCTTATTACCTGGAGCTTATATTCACAGGTGCTTATTTTCTTAGGATAACTCGTAATAATTGTCCCTAAAAAACTTGGCCAATAGAACTGACATACAAATAACATGTCATGATGATTGCAATGGAGGACTGACCTACCATAGCACACTATATAGGCTCACCGCCGCCTCTCCTTTTTTTGCGAAGTTCCATGAAATTGCCACATACATCTTGTACCTTTTCATTGTGTAACCCTATTTGCAAGTTGACGCGTCTAATTTCAGACATCTCTACATGATAATACATTGCATATCCCTTGCACATATTTAAACCACCAATTAACGATTGTGTGCATAGCATAAACTAGCCATGACTCTGTGTGATGGACTAGCAGACACTCTAAGGGAGCCTAATGTAGTGCACTGGAATTCCTACATGCCACCTATGATTTTGTGTAATGTACTACCTCTATTCCTATATATACACTACAAAAAAATACACTTCCGTGATGATACGTGTTTGTCATAGTAGGTCACGTTTTCTGTCATGCATGTACATCCATGACGATTTTATGACAGAATCAAGATAGTCATACCTGTGCTGTCGTAGAAGTGTTCCATGACATTACCAAAATTATCATCACAGAAGTGTTCACTTCCATGACGATAAATGTCGCATCATGGAAGTGCATTCATCAAGGGTGACTGACATGTGGCATCCATCGTAACCGGTCACCGTTAAGCTGTCGGGCCCGGTTTTGGATCCGATAACCCACTAACAGCCACGACCAATGCCGATTTCCTATGTGTAAAATTCTCATTGGCCGACAGAACCACGTGTCAGCTCCGCGTTGGCATAGGTGTCACTCATCCAATGGGCGAGATGCGCCTATGATATGTCGACACGTGGGCCGGCCCAATAGTGGCCCATTCAAGTTAAAAGGCCGGGCCTATCAAAATAAGCGGGCCGGCCCATTAGCGGCCTACTTGAGTCAGGCCCAATTACAAGCAAGGCCCATACAAGTTACACATAATCGGCCCATCAAAGGCCCATTCTAGATTTGACAATTTCCAGCCCATTGTCAGTTTGAGCCCGTTAACAACCCACTACGTCTTTGGGCCCAATTGCGGCCCGAGCTTCTTTCGGCTTGTTAGCAGCCCATCGTTAGTTCCAGCCTGTTAACGGCCCAGAACGTCTTTCGGCCTTTTCTCAGCCTGTTTTGCAGTTGGGCCAATTCTAGCCCGCCGTGACTTTAGGCCTGTCCTCAGCCCATTCGGTAAATGGGCCAACTCCTAGCCCATTTTGTCTCCTGGCCTGTTAACGACCCGCACAACAGTTGGGCCTTTGACTTTAGGTCCATTAGGGGCCCACATTCCACAGGGCATCATTTTAGCCCAACACGACTTTCGGCCTGTTAAAAGCCTAGTTTGCAAATTGGGCCTCCTCTGCCTCCTAACACTTTCGGCCTCTTACTGGCCCGTAAAGTAAAAGGGCCGAGACAAAATTGACATCTATTTCGGCCTGCTAGAGGCCCGCGGGCCATTTCCATTTGTACGGCCCTATCGATCTTTTGGCCTATTAACGGCCTGCTAAGAGCCATTGTTACGGTGGGCCACATCATTTGGGATCCACTTAATATTATTTTGACCAGCCCAATTAAGGCCCGCTTTGACTACACATGTTTGTTCGTTTGTATGGCGTCCAGGAAATGTTTGGGTGTGTTGGCCCCTGTTTCAACGATATAGCATATTCAAGAATTATCCTACTCTATACTATCGCCTCTAAAAACATACAGTATACAATAAAAAGACTAAGGCATAGAAACATAGAATAATCCTACACTATACAATAAAGAAATTACAGCCGAATATACCCACTGGGCATTATAGTTCGGCACTAGTGATAATAAAGTGTACACAAACAACAAATTACATACACTGGATAAATAAAGCTCATACATCATGGACACACATCAACAGAACTTACCATTTGAATTATAATCTCTTCAGAAAATAGGATTGGCCGGATTCAGCTAGCACAAATTTTAGTCTGCAAAATCTCCAATTCCTTCATGGTTACCTCAATGTCTTGTTTCATTTTTTGACTCCTGCATCTAATACCTGCATGTCCAGTCTCAACTTGTTGATTGTAGGTTGAGAATCATGTACACGTTGTCTTGCCACCACTAGTTGATGCTCGAGAACATCAGCACATTCCAATTCCAATCCATAATCATTTGGTAACGGTGATGCCGCACTGCTCGCAGATCTTTGTGTTGATGTCACTTCATCCCGAAATGTTTCTATAAGTACACATGACTAGTGCAAAAATATAGTTAAAATAGTGAAGCAAGCAAGACAGATTATTTTGTACATGGCAAAACATGACTAACAATAATGTTACATGTCATGAAGCATAAGCAGGTGATATTTAAAAAATTATAAAAATCATAGTCTGTGCAGCCTGCATACATAAATCTCTCTTAGCTCACCAGAGGAGCATGATGTTGGGGCCAAATCCAAAACACAAACAAGTTATAAATTTAGACAGCACGTTGCGTATAAGTAAGAAAGCAGTTGGCCATTCTGTAGATCAACTAAAGTCTTAGGGAGCATAATGAACATCAGAGGGATCCATACAAACCTACTACAACAAGCAAAGCTATGCAATCATTAGCCTAGTATAAACTGGATTGTGAGCCTCATGCAATAATAGTTGGTTAATAGACTTCAAAGCTTCAGGCACACTTCGCCAGAGTAATTATATGGCAAGGCCTTTAATTATGTCGACTAATAGTTATACAAGTACCCAACATCAGGCATCATTGTTTGGGCATCTCATTAACTGAGGACAGATAAAGCAATTGAAAAGAGCAAATTAACTATGCCCGAAACAAACAAGGAATTGAACTGTTGAGTTGGATACAGTGACTTACCTTAACTGGTTGAACAGGCTCAGTGCTACTCCTACTTCTCTTGCAAGGCTCCTTCCTAACATCTTGCACATGGAAATCCTCAATCTTATCTTCATTGCACCCCCTCTGCAAGGTGACACAAACTAGTTACTCATCTCCTTGGAAGATAAATATGCATACTTTCCAATCTGTGAACAACACAAAAGGATGAGATTATAACAAAACAACACCACATAATGAAACATGCCACATCTCTTGCACTTGCACACAATGAAATGTGCATTTACTATGTGTGCACTATGTAAAAACTAGGCATACCTTCGAACTGGATCTCCAAGTACTCTTGGAGAGCCTACTTTAGTGTACAATCAAACCTTTATGTCACCTATGAGTTAGACAAGCCCCCACTACATCAGCCCTTACTGTTTAAATTGTTGACAAGCTCTGTTAGAGTGTTAGGTCAAGAACATCAAGTAATCAAAGCAAACAGTCCTGGTATGGCTGGCTGATGCAAACAAGCAATTGAATAGATGTGTGAGAAAATCTTACATACTCCATCCTTCCATCTATATAGAGCCTAATCGTTTTTCGAGGCTAACTTTGACCAAGTGTTATAGCAATAATATATGACATGCAAGTTACACAAAACATACCGTCAAATTCGTACGTGAAAGGAGCTTCCAATGATATAATTTTCACATTATACATCTCATGTATTATTAGTCTTATCAATAATCAAAGGCGGTCTTGAAAAACACATTAGGCCCTATAGATGGAAGGAGGGAATATAAGGAAAAGAAGCAAAGAAGGAGGCTCAAAGACCATCACTTGACTGACCAGATTTTAGGGGCATTTAAGCATCATGTGCAACGTATGAACTAAGATAAACATTGCATATTCCAGATTCTACAATGGAATGCACATGTATTAGGTTATGCCATGTATGATGATGCCTAAATGTACACTATAGCAGGCATGAGTGATTCATCATTGCACACACAATTGAATTGCAGGTTAAGGGCCAGTTCTATTTCGACTTTTTAGAGCTTATTGTCAAAATAAGCCATAAAAGATGTAAAGAAGTCATTTTTGAGTTATGGGCTTGGTCTTAACTTATTTCGCTTTGGAGGGGGGTATTTCGGGTAGAAGCTCACTAAAAATTGAAGGGAAGTGGAATAGTGAAATGACTCAGTTGTCTGCCTATATTACACTCAAAATGCAACTTCTCACGCCCGCGTCACACCTGACCCTCAAGTAAAAACAAACACACAAGTGTTCATTGCCCTGCCCGCTTGCATCTCCTCTCCCCTATCGCCCTACCTCGATCCCCTGCCTGTAGCGTTAGGGTTCCTCCAGCGAGCCGTCGCCACTGGTCCCATCTAGCTTGGTCCTCGATGTTGCCCTGTCCAGCTAGGCTACATGGCCGACGGGTAGGGCCAAATCTCCCCGGCTGCTCCTCCCTCTGGCGCCGCCCCTCATTCTCATGGTCTCTAGCAGCTGCTCCACGGTGGTCCGTCCAACGCACTACTCCGGCGGGCGCCGCACAACTGCGGCTGATGCCACACTACGGTAGAAGGAACCTTATTCCCCCTCCCCTCCTCGCAGGCCACGGCCTTGAGGTGCTGTTGAAAGATGATCTCATCCAACAAGGTGAGGATCTCGTCTGATTTTTTTGCCAAATTTTCATTCTGATCCACTATATGATGAATTGCTAAGAGCTGCTTTTGCTGCTGCTATTGCTATGAGCTGCTCCCGCTGCTGCTATATGATGAATTGCTATGATCTGTTGCTGCTATATGATGAATTGCTATGAGCTGCTGCTATATGATGAGTTGCTATGCGTTGCTCCAACTGCTGCTATATGATGAATTGCATGAGCTGCTCCTGCTCCTGCTATATGACGAATTGCTATGAGCTGCTGCTGGTATATGATGAATTGCACACTGCTGCTGTATGATGAGTTGCTATGAGCTGTTGCTGCTCTATGATGCTTTGAGGTGGTGCTGCTATATGACAATAACCAGCCACTTGTACCATTGAATTTCAATAAATAATTGTTCTTCATTTAAATGTGGGTCATGTGTTCTTCGCTTAAATTAGGCAATGAGATCTCTATGGAAGACATTGACCAAAGTAGATTGTGCCAAGTACATGGTATCTTTGTATTTTGAACAAATAGTGATGGTCTGTTTTCCTATCATATTAATTACTGCATTGGGTTCAATTTGTTATGTTTGCAAGTCAAATTAATTTTCATATGGGCAGCAAAATGACAAAATATAATGCAATCTAGACTTATTACCTGTAGCTTATATTCACAGGTGCTTATTTTCTTAGGATAACTCATAATAACTGTCCATAAGAAACTAGGCCAATAGAACTAACATACAAATAACATGTCACGATGATTGCAATGGAGGAGTGACCTACCATAGCACACTGTATAGGCTCACCGCTGCCTCTCCTTTTTTTGCGATGTTCCATGAAATCGCCACATACATCTTGTACTTTATCATTGTGTAACCCTATCTACAAGTTGACACGGCTAATTTCAGACATCTCTACATGATAATACATTGCATATCCCTTGCACATATTTAAACCACCAATTAATGACTATGTGCATAGCATAAACTAGCCATGACTCTGTGTGCTGGACTAGCAGGCACTCTAAGGGAGCCTAATGTAGTGCACTAGAATTCCTACATGCCACCTACGATTTTGTGTAATGTACTACCTCCGTTCCTAAATATATGTCTTTGTAGAGATTCCAGTATGGACCACATACATATGTATATAGATGCATTTTCGAGTGTAGATTCACTCATTTTGCTCCGTATGTAGCCTATAGTGGAATCTCTATAAAGACTTATATTTAGGAACGGAGGTACAAGGTAGTATCATGTATGACATCTACATATCTAATTTAGCAGCTAGTAGTAGAAATCATTGTCTGCACAAAGGGATTACTGGTCGAAAATCCTAGCAAAGCACGCTGGCAGGTACACAACAATACGAGAGAGAGAGAGACGCACTTACAAGATCATAGCAATGCCTCAGTTCAGGATCTTGGTTGGCCAAGCTGTTAGATCCAGAAGAAACATCATCCTTGTAGTTTTTGCCAACTGCATAACAGGTAACATCGACCTGTTAGTATATTTGAAGTACATCGGGCAGGTGATGCTAGACGGGTTTAAAGGTGACAAGTACCTAGGACGTGGAGGGTGCTTGGCATATTGCCCGACAGTGGGAATCATGTTAGAAATGTTAAGGGTGATGACACTGCGCTGGTTGTCGGGGTCTGGTAAGGAGATCAAGAACAATCGAGTCGAGTAGGGTGTTTGTGGAGCGGCTCCGGTAGGGTGGACTACAGTGCGGGTGAAGCGGATCTGTGGCCGTAGATGAGGGCATCGGTGAAGCTGCTCAGATGGTTGGGTTAAGGATGGTGTCGACGGTGCAGATCTGCGGCCATGGACGGGGCGTCAGAAGCTACTCCGGTAAGTTGGATGAGGGTGCGATGAAACAGATCTGAGGCCGTGGACTTGTGAGTTGGCAAAGCGGCCCCGGTAGGGTTGAGAGTGGAATAGGTGAAGCTACTCCGGTAGGGTTGACGATGGTGTCGGCGAAGCAGCTCCGGTAGGGTTGAGGAAGGTGTCGGCAAAGAGGATCAGTGGCCGTCGACGGGGCCGTCAGTGGGGCGGCTCCGGGGGGGGGGGGGGGGGGGGGGGGGGGGGGGGGGGGGGGGGGGGGGGGGGGGGTGGACGAAGCGTCTCGGGTGGGGAGTACGAATAAGCCGCTGTAGGTGCCCTGCGGTTGACGAGAGTACCTGTGAAGCAGATCCGGCGCCGTGGACAAGGCTGACACTGAATGGGCTGTGGTACAATGGTGGATGAGTAGTCTACTTGTTTCTAGTGGAGGTGTCAGGGGTAGATGCGGCCGCAGAAGCAGATCCGACAAGGTGGACACCGCTAGCAGTGAATGGGCTCTGGTACGCCGGTGGATGAGCAGTCTAGGGTTTTGAGAGGGGAGGGGTAGAAAGGCCGATGAAGTACGGACAACGTGATGTAAGATGCTCTGGTGCTACAGAGTTAGTCATTTTTGCGGGAGGGGGAGAGGAAATGGGGGTGCCGTGTGGTGGGGGGAACCGGAAGTTACCAAGGCAGCCCCGACCTATTATGTAGATGAGGGCGGTACTGTAACTGTTGTTCTCCGTTCACCAAGGACAAAAGGGGAATTTCGCATGCTAAAGAATAGGTGGCGGAAATTTTAGAAGGAGGCGGGAGATTTTGCCGCCCGCGGGATCGTTCGTATCCAGTTTCAACTAATTTTGGACCATGCTAGCGGGAAGGTCATGCGAGACTGTGTACACGGGGCATGCGTCAGTAGTTAATAACTGGTGTGAAGTCCACCCCAGAAAAAGACAATAACTCGGGATGATGCGCCGATAACTTGGACATTCACACGGGCACAACCAATTGTACGGGTGTAGAGGCGCGTTCACAAAAAAGGGATCAAACGCTCAACCTAAGTATTTCTCGTGTAAATAGATAATTTAGTGCCATTGGTTATTTACTTTAAACATAATGCATTGACGTGTTAGTGTAGAGGTGCACAAAAAGAAATGGATATTGTAGTCCCACAAAAGAAATGGATATTGTAGTCCGCTACTTAAAAGTGTTACCTCATATGATTACATAGCCTCCATTTCATAAATTGCGTATCCGCTGAATTCTTATATGAATATTACAAATATTACTTCATAATAGAACCTTAAATCATCCAAGACTAATGAATTTGAATGCAAGAGTAACAATGGTGCATGTACATGATAGCAACATTGGTTGTTTGAAGAAACATCACTGTAACTTTGGCATGCACAATTGAAAAGGTTTATTTAGATAGAAAAAATGTTATATGTTAGTGTACAATCTTTATAGCGTTGAATCGATATTGTACCTTTGGCCACGATATGAAGTAGATATTGATTTATGTTCAAGTGATGCACGTCCACGAATGCTAGATAGTGATACATGAATGAATTGTGTAATCTCTCTCACACGCATACATATCTCATTTCCCCGTGGGCATCGGAATCACACACGCGCACTTCGTGTATTTCTCTCCCCCCGTCAAGGTTAGAATTCGTCTTTCTACCCCGTCCTACAAGTCTCTCACATAGAAACACACATGCTCTCTCTGTTGAACACGCCCACCCCTTTAATTCCGCCCACCCACAACCACTAATGTCTCAAAGTATAATTATGTCTCTCACATATATGCCTAAGGTTAACTCAAGTTCCGGAACCGTATGAATACATACAATGGGATTCCGGCAGAGCACCTTTTGTTTTGAGATTTCGTTCTCTCTCTCTCTCTCTCTCTCTCTCACACACACACACACACGCGCGCACGTAGACATCGTTTCTTGCTTCATTTTTTCTGGCACTTGCATGCACACCGTTTGTTTATGTCCATGATGCTTTAAGTATGCCTCGCACACATGCTATCTACCTATCCCTTAATATAGATATGTGTCACACAAACTCCTTCTCCCTACTAGCAAGATGCCCATCCGTTGCACGGAACATCAAGATGCATTTGTATGAGTAGTTTATCTTGTGGGAGAAAATGATGAATGAGGGAATGCCTTATTTGCAAATGTGGAGAGAGGTGTGGGTATCTTTTTGCAAAATTGCCATAGTTTCCTTCCTATCCATCAGATATAAATCGGATGGCCTATATTGCAGGATGGCAGGAACACCATCATCACCAACTCTGTTTTTTATAAGAGTAGAAATGTAAGTGTCACTAAAGGAGTAGGGTGGCTTCTCTCTCAAACACACAGACACACACTACCCGACACCGAAGGAGTAGGGTGGCAACTAATCTTGATAGTAATCTATCTACTCCTCTTTTAAACAGACACACATACACACACACACTTGCTAGTTGTGCCTCTGTGCCTATTGCGCACACTCTCCCTCCCCCTCCCCACCCCAACCCCAACAATGACAACAGAAGGGTGACAACTCGATCTGATCTTAATCTGTCAATTGGCTTCTCTCTCAAACATTGTGTCTATGTGCCTCACTCAGACACACTCGATACATCTTTTTCTCCGTAGCCCCCTCGATATGTAGACTTCTCTCGCGCACACAGCTATAGTGACGATGATGCTGAACCCAGAGTGCCTTGTTTTTACCGGCCCCATGTGATAGTTTTCACCATGTTTTCTGTTAATTAACAAGGCAACCTTTTCTTTGTTACTACTAGTGAATCTGAAATCATTCGGGGCAGACATAAAATATATCACTTCAACCCAATTATTGCAATAACTATTTAAAAGAAACTAGCTAGATGCCCATGCTTTGCACGGAACATCAAGATGCATTTGTTTGAGTAGTTTATCTTGTGAGAGACTAGCAAGATGCCCATGCGTTGCGTGGAACATAAAGATGCATTTATATGAGTAGTTTATCTTATGAGAGAAAATGATGAATGAGGGAAGGCCTTATTTGCAAATGTGGAGAGGGGTGTGGGTATCTTTTTGCAAAATTGCCATAGTTTCCTTCCTATGCATCAGATATAAATTGGACGGTCTATATTGCAGGATGGCAGGCACACCATCATCACCAAATCTATTTTCTACTCCCTCCATTCCTAAATATTTGCCTTTTTAGAGATTTCAACAAGTGACTACATACGGAGAAAAATGAGTGAATCTACACTCTAGACATATATGCCTACATACACATCCGTATGTGTAGTCCATTTCAAATCTGAAAAAGACAAATATTTAGGAATAGATGGAGTATAAGAGTAGACATGGAGATATATCTCCAGCATGGTCTACAAGAAAAATGTGATGGACTGGTTAGCACCGGATGCTCACAACGCGATGACCTGAGTTTGAATTCTGTCTTTAACTTTAGATTTTTATATTATATATTACTTATTTAATATATACTTCTTTCGCTATTGTACTGACAATGGAACCCATAGAGTACTTAGAATACAAGATTAAGGATGGACTTGTTTCTTTTTAACTTTCTGTATGAAGCTGTAACCACCCTGCAAGTCATGTGTACACTGCACATGCAATAAACTTTTTATAGAGGGAGAATCATACACGCAATTAACTCAAATGGATTGGATGTGACTCTATTATTTCCAGAATAAGAGCATCCCCAACGGCAGCAGGCAAATTTCCTCCCGCTTCCTTCCGCGGAGGACGACATGAAACGCCAGCGGCATACATTTTCACAACTCTAACCAACCAGATGAAATTCATGCAAACACGGACTGTTTTCATATAAGCATGAAGGATTTTGTATAAAAAGCCGGATCTTCATATAAACATGATGGATTTCATTACATTTACATGAACTAAGCGGCGCTAATCCGGCTCTCTTGGTATAATTACTACTCCCTCCGTCTGGAAATACTTGTCCTAGAAATGGATGTATCTAGACTTATTTTAGTTATAGATACATCCAATTTATTCATTCTTAGAACAAATATTTCCCGCCAGCCGGAGAGGGAGTACCTAATCTAAATGGCCGCCCGCGGATCCCTTTGTCTTCCTCATGTCCGGCAGACACTTGCGGGGTCGATGAAGGTCCTTAGAAGAGACAAAGTAGCAAAGAAACCACCTTAATGCGCAGTCGTCGCCTCGGCGGTGGCCTTCATGGGACCCAAGTGACGGCGGCCTCCCGTGTTCTACTTCTCCTCGATGATGGCGGCGGACACGGAGAAGCTGGCCACCGACTCGTCGCTCTCCATGCACCTGGCTTCCGTCTCTGTCTGCATGGAACTGCCGCAGGCACGGGAGGCGCGCACAGACATGGGAGGTGCGGCCACCGCAGATACTGGTGGCGTGGTACGACGCGGTAGCGACGACGCCCGTACCGGCGTGCTCGCCGCCATGCCGGCGTGGAGCAACTCGCCACTCCTCATCGAGCTGAGCTGGAGCGGCGAGTTCCTGAACCACACGTCGTCTTGGGGCGGAAACTGTAACAACCTGGTTTTTGGCCCTTTTCTTTTTCTTTTAATTTAATTGTTTTTTGCTTTGTTTTTCTTTTTGGAGTGGTTCTGTGGCCTTGCCACCTGGGAAATCCTCCTCGTTCCCCCTCCCAAGTGGCTCATCATTCCTAAAAACTTTGCCAAGATCATGTCACTCCACTGCTTGACCAAACCCTAATTTATTTTTCTCAGGAATATTCCTTTTCCTATTAAAGGAATAACCTTATCTGCCCTAGGTTGTGAAGCAACCTATATTTCTGCTCATCCAAAAATTCCCAAATAATTCTCATAATTTCTTTGGGACATATTACTCAAATATGCCCAAACTTTCGTGTCCTAACCCAAGAATAATTCTCCAAAAAATATTCTTAATTTCTGTCCAGAGTGGCACTTTGAGAAGGAAGTGTCATTTATTTTATCTTGTTTGACCCCAAACTTTTTGTAGATCTTTTCCTGTCCAAAAAATTGACCTGTGCGAAAATTCAACTTTATTTGCCTAGCCAAACTTCATCAGTGATTTTTCAAAGTTCCTATCTGAGGGAAGCCTTTGTGAAGGAAGTGCTAGCTAGGGTTATCCAAATGAGTTGAAATTTTGCAAACTCCTTAATGTGCTCATATAATTTCTCTCCTCCAATTTTCAGCTTTATCCAAGCATCTATGTGAGCACAGGACCAAATCTTTGATTCTGGCAATATTTTTAGATTTTGAAGCAAGTACATTTTATATTGCTTAATTTTGCGTGAAAATTTTCCAGAGCATTATCATGACCATAAAACCACTCTCCACCAAATTTGGGACCAATTAATCAAGCAAATATTCCTCTGGAATTTTTGCAAGTTTCTAAACGGAGAGAATAGCTGTGAAGGAAGTACCATTTTAGTGAATCCAATTGGTATGAAATTTTTATAGCTTCTTACTATGACAAAATCATAATGTCTTGCCAAATTTCAGCTCAAGTTGATGCTCCATGTGACTGCATCATCCAAATCATATTTCTGGACCAAAAATGCAGTTGTGAAGCAACTATATTCATTACGGGTCCAAATCTTCTCAAAGTTACCAGGATGAAAGTCTTTCTTACCCTAAAACTCTTAGACAACTCCATTGCTCCCAATCATTTCCCTGTTGATCAGCAGTACACGACCAAGTTTACTGCAATAAACTTCAAAGGTAGATTACCATTTAAGCAGAGCACTTTTCACTCATCTACCACCTCAGTTGTAACCTCCCCTGGATGGACTACGCACTAGACAACACATTCAAGCCCGTCTCCCCCGCTACATGCTAGTGCACGCGGTGACCGCGTTAATGGCATCACAGTGCACGTGCTCTGTGTGCAGTGGCCGCGTCTAGTGGTCGTTTGTGCTTCGGCCCTCCTCCTCTCGTCGCCTTCGCGCTCATGAGCATGTCTAACTATTTTATCGCGTCGTTGCCTTCTCCCTAGATAGCTCACCCCCTCCGGCAGCTTCCTCACCGACGCTCACCCACGGGTGCACTGTGCCCCGTTTGGCTCCGAGCTCGGTTCGGCCTCTTCCTCTACTCCCCGCGTCGTATACCTCTCCGTGACCTCTGAATCAATGGCTCGTCGTGTTCCCGCGCCCTCCCGTGCTCGATGAGCTCGTCAGAGCCTCGGCCGGACGTGCCCGGCGGCACCCGAGCCCGTGCCTCCCTCGCCCGGCTATGAATAGCCATCCCCGATCGCTCCCGAGCTCACCAACCGCTCCCCCTCACTCCACTACTCCCCTCTAGCTCTATCCAGCCACTTGCCCGAGCTCAAGCGCCCTTCTTGCCCCTCCATTGCCGCCGTGGTCGCCTCGGTACTCTGGCTAAATTAGCCTGAAGCTGAGCCTTCCCCTCCTCTTCTCCACCCCCAGCGACATCCATCACCACCTCGGAGCCACCCCAACACCTCATCTCCTCCTCCGGTGGCCTCTGGCTGCAAGCCCATCACCGCCCGGAGCCACCGTCCGATGCATCCGCAGCCTTGTTTGATGCCATCCTCCCGGCGATGCGTGGATGCTCCTGGCGGGTGCGACTCATCTCCCTGAGGGTGCCGACCTTCTGCTCGGCTCGGGGGATGGCCGGAGTCGGCCAGGCCAGCGCCGGCGCCGGTGGCCTCTCTCTGGGCCGTGGACGAGCACGGGGAGAAGACGAAGGCGACGATCCCTCCCAGCCAGCTGGCCTTGGATCCCACAGGCTCCGCGTGTCAGCGAGACTAGGCCCGGCCCCGCACCCTGCTGACTGGATTAAGTTGAGGCACAAACCCGTGAGTGCGTTTTCGCCTTTAGAAAGTGTATTTTCCCTCTCCTTCACCCAAAGTACGTTTTCCTATTCTGAAAGCGTATTTCCTCTCTGTTTCAGCACGGAATGCATTTTCCTCTCTGGAAAGCGTATTTCTTTGAAAGGCGCGTTCTGTTTTTCCGATTGAGGGCCTGTTTGTGATGCTTTTATTTACAAATGGGTCCCTGACAGAAAAACTATCATATCTTTTTGCTCCCAACTCCAAATGAGGTGAATCCAAAGCCCACGTCTTCGTTTCGTCAAGACCGTTCTATTGGTTTCATTTTCACTATGGTTTGATACTTTGAAAATGACATGTTTGCCCTTGCACTAAAACCAGCCCCTCCGAGAGAGAATGTTTTCCGGCGATTCGTTCCGCGAGCTTCTCGCACTTTCTCCCGGTGATTTCTTCTACCCCAGGCAAGCCACAACCACCATTTGCATGATAGCCATGCAGTAGCTTTGGTTTTCAACTTGAATCTTTAATAACTATATGTTTGTTTTGCTACTGCTGTCGTTATTTCGGCCATGCTTGTGGATCGGTGATTACCGTCATGCTATGTTTCTTGCACTCTGTTATCATGTTCTACCTGCTAGTATTACTTTCATATTGGTCCTGCTTAATAGTAGTACATGTTGGGTTGGTCATGTTCTTCGAGGCATGACTGCCTTCTATTACCAAGTACCTGTAATGTGCATTGTTCCTGTGCTGTTAGTTGGTTAAGTGTTTACTCGGTAATTTTATTTATGAGTTCGTGCATGGTATTTATGGTTGATGCTAGTGGTCATTGTCGGTGTCAAAACCGGCGGATCTCGGGTAGGGGGTCCCGAACTGTGCGTCTAGGCCGGATGGTAACAGGAGGCAAGGGACATGATGTTTTACCCAGGTTCGGGCCCTCTCGATGGAGGTAAAACCCTACATCCTGCTTGATTAATATTGATGAGATGGGTAGTAAAAGAGTAGATCTACCACGAGATCGAGGAGGCTAAACCATAGAAGCTAGCCTATGGTATGATTGTTGATGTGTATGTTGTCCTACGTACTAAAACCCTCCGGTTTATATAGACACCGGATGGGGTTAGGGTTACATAGAGTCGGTTACAATGGTAGGAGATCTACATATCCGTATCGCCAAGCTTGCCTTCCACGCCAAGGAAAGTCCCCTCCGGACACGGGACAGAGTCTTCAATCTTGTATCTTCATAGTCCAACAGTCCGGCCAAAGGATATAGTCCGGCTGTCCAGACACCCCCTAATCCAGGACTCCCTTAGTAGCCCCCGAACCAGGCTTCAATGACGATGAGTCCGGCGCACAGATTGTCTTCGGCATTGCAAGGCGGGTTCTCCTCCAAATTCCGTGTACCTGTTTGAATAAAGTCTGGTTTCCTGTAGATGTTGCACCCCTTGGCTTCTACGCCCAATAATGGCCGCTTCCCACGTGTCAAACAAATATGAAAAGTCTGAGTGTTTTTGCATTCACACCCCTAGCCGCGTAAATGAGCTGCCTTATTTAAGGGGACGAGGATTTAGATCCAATCCACACCTTCTCCCCTCCGCGAGTGTTCATCAGAGCGCATCCGACAAAGGTCCATTCCACCATGGCCAGCCGTCGCAACTCCTCCCTCGCCCTTCCAGCCCTAAGCCTGGATATTGGGAGAGATGTTCCGTCCCGCATAGCGAGCTAGTGACACTCCAGACCAAGGGATTTCTCCCCCCGGCCTATATGGTCCCGGTTCGAGCCGGTCTTGCCGTCTACAACGGCGGAGAGCAAGCATAGAATGCCCCTAATCCCTCCAAAGGAGAGCGGGTATGCCTCGTCCCTTACTTAATAAGGGGGCTCGGATTTCCAATCCATCCATTTCTCTGGGGGTTGCTGGAGTTCTACGGCCTCCAGCTACATAATCTCACGCCTGCCTCAGTACTGCATATCGCGGGCTTTGTAGCCCTCTGCGAGCTGTTCTTGGGTGTCGAAGCTCATTTCGGACTGTGGAAGGAGCTATTTTGCCTCGTGCCCCGTTCCAAGAAGGGGTCAATGTATCAAGTGGGCGGAGCCGAAGCGTGGCGCATCGCTGGGACCGGATATCTGTCCAGAACCCCAAAGAAGGCGTCCGAAGACTGGCCCTCGGAGTGGTTTTATATAGAAGACGTCCCGCTGCCGGATCCTATCCGGATCGGCCTCCCTGAATTCAACAGTGCTCCCTTAAAGAAGCGCCTAAGCTGGCGCCCACGGAGCCCTCAGAGGGGAGGTTACAGGGACATCATTTACTTGATGGGCCGAATAAAATTGTTAGCCCATTCCGGACTAACCATGATCGGGGTTATGGCCGAATGCATTATGCGGGGGGTGCAGCCGCTTCAGTATAGAAGCCACCCCATGTGGGACTTCAACGGGGAGGACGACGCCACCCGCTACGGCAGTAAGGGGCCAGATTCAGCTGCCGCTCTACTAAAGATCTTGTCCACTTTGTATAAGGGAGAAGAGGAGGAATTTCTCCGCGTCAACCCTCAGGGTGGATTCTCCATGCACAATCCCCCAAGCTGGGTAAGCGGCCATACTTACTTGTCCATCCGTTTTATATTCCCATTATTAAATATTTAGTCTGACGACTTCAACGCAGGAACTGCGCCGGGCTGTTAAGGAAATAAGCAGCCCTCCTCCACAACCCGAGGACCCAGGACGGTCCCTCGACCCGGCCTCCCAAGAGGATCCGGACATATCTATGGAGCTGATTGATGGAGTGTTCCATCAATTGAGCAAGGACAATGCCTTGGTGGCCATTACGGCCAATTACCTAGGGCTAATCCTGACCCCCCAGGTACCTGAGATCGAAGTCCCAGTACCCTGAATAGGTGTCCGCCCACTCGTGTCCAGTTTCCTGATTGCAACCGAACTTTGCAGGGGAGGTATTTAAGGCAGAAGGCTGAACCTGCAGCGACAAGCCAACGAGGGGCCGCAGGGCCCTGTGGGCAGAAAAGAAGTGGAGGCCGGACCGAGGCGTCAGCGCAAAGGTATGGCGCGCCCCCTTATCCCACGTGTTATACCTTCGAGGCATATTGACACTCGTGCTCTTTTCAGGACAAGGAGACCTCGCCGGACTACATCCGGAGAGGCTGCCAATCGCGCCTCCACCAGCCAGGCTCCAAAGCCTGGTCAGGAGGCGGAGGCAAACGCAAGGCGCGCGCCAGACGCTCCTCCGACGGAGGATGTGGACGGGTTGTCTGCCACCAATTCTGAGGTGGAGAGTGCCATGAACCACCGGCGTCGCCGGACAATTCTTCGCGACGCTTATTTCTCCCAAGGGGCGTTAGATGCCTTCAACTCGGGAGATGCGTATCTCCGTGACGCTCAAAATGGTCTAGCCAGAGCCACAGAGCAGTATGTAAAAGACATACGGGTAAGAAAATTCTGGTAATTATATGTATATACCAGTAGCCCCCGAGACTTGAAACAGTTAGAATAACTGATTTAAGGATCATTTGTGATGCAGGTTCTTACAGAAAAGAATTCCCTACTATCCAAGGAGCTGGAAGAGTGCAAAGCCCAACTTGAGGCCGCACTAGCCGCGGCAGGGGAGACCAAGGAGACCCCCTCTGGTAATATACACTTCAAAAGATAAGTATTTTGCGAAGCACGGATTTGGTGCGAATCTGACAAATGAAATTGCAGATGGCGCCGGATTGAATCCGGAAGGGCAACACCTCCTATGCCAGCTAAAGGCTGGTGAGAAGGTGCTGACGAAGGTGAGGCGGGAGAAGAACGATCTCCAAGATGCCAACACCAAGCTGGGCGTCGAGCTGAAAGATGATCGTGCCCAGCTGTCAGACTCCGTGAAGGAGAATCAGCGGCTTCGGCGTGGCATATTTAGTAAGTGCTTGAACGAACCTTTGAAAGAAAGTTCGGCGGGGAAGTCGACTAATAGAGCAATGTCTGTAGGTGTGCTAACGGGTCGTCCTGCAGAGGAGATGCCCGGTTCTACGGGTGACCTTCTTCCCGAGCTCTCGCAACTGCTCGATCGAGTTCGGCAGGCGATGCAAGGCGTCGCCCAGGCCCTGTGGCCATCCGTCTCCATGCCCGAAGGTCTTGGAGAGCTTGCGGAGAAGCTAAAGGAAGCACGGCGGCGCTTCCGATTGTGGAAGATATCAGCCTGCCGTCAAGGCGCTAGGGAGGCCTGGGCCATGGTGAAGACGCGGTACGCAAAAGCTGACCCCAACCACATGGCCGAGGTCGGTCCTGTAGGGCCCGATGGGAAGAAGATCCCTGTAAGCTTAGTATACGGCCAAGTAGAGTTGGCCGCAAAGTATTCCCAGCAGGACTGTAAATTAGACAGCCTGTTAGATGGTATTGAAGAGGAATACAACCAGTCAAAATGACTATGTAATTTAATTGACATTTATAATGCCTTCCAGCCGGATTGTAGATCATTTGTCATGGCCGACCTTTTCGCTTCAGCCTCGGGACCTGACGGTCCGGAGTGTGTCCGACTTCCCATGCGGTTATATAGGAACCGGGGAATGCATGGAGACCAGGCGTAGGGGTCATTAGGGCTTGAACAGACAAGTGCCCGACTAGTTATGTTATATTACATGGTTAGTAAGAAACATCTTCCAAGGAGAATAGTTCCGTTAGGGGTTCCTTTCCCTGGGAGGCATGCCCTAAGGTGCATGTCCATGCTGCGAAAAGAAACACAGGAAAAACATCTGGGGGCGTATAGGTAAAAATAAAAAAAGATCATCTTTACTTCACCGACTGAGTATTCCCTTAAGAACGCTAGCTTTCGGCTTCACCCAGTCTGAGGTACACGTCCGGCTGACCCGGCAGTAACAATCGCAGAGGTGCTCCCTTTACCACCTAGACGAACAATCAGGAACGTAGGGGTAAGCACAGGAGCCAGGCAACCCAGCTTGGCCAAAACTTAAGTCATATCGATGCATACAATGGTGAATAAAAGGTACATGCGAAAGTGTGACACATGTGTTGGGCATGAAACCCGTATGAATAAGCTTGCATGCCTGCAGGTCGACTCTAGAGGATCCCCGGGTACCGAGCTCGAATTCGCCCTATAGTGAGTCGTATTACAATTCACTGGCCGTCGTTTTACAACGTCGTGACTGGGAAAACCCTATAAAAAATGGACAGAGGAAGGAGACGAACACAGAGTCCGGTGCTAGGCATAGAATCTTCGGAGACGTGCTGCGTTCCATGGGTTTGGCTCGAGTCGGTTATCCGATGCATCCCGCAGGCGGTACGCTCCACCAGTCAGGACTTGGTCAATTATGAAGGGACCCTCCCACTTGGGCTTGAGTTTGTCCTTTTTCTTGTCTGGTAGTCGTAGAACTAATTCGCCAATGTTGTAATTTTTGGCCCGTACTTCTATGCTTTGGTATCTTTGAGCCTGCTGTTGATAGAATGCGGAACGGGCTTTTGCCACGTCACGCTCCTCCTCCAATGCGTCCAAGCTGTCCTGCCGATCGAGTTCGGCTTCTCTTTCTTCGTACATGCGCACTCGAGGTGAGTCATGAATTATGTCGCAAGGCAAAACTGCCTCTGCGCCGTACACCATAAAGAATGGTGTGTATCCGATGGTGCGATTCGGCGTGGTCCGCAGCCCCCAGAGTACGGAGTCGAGCTCCTCTACCCAGTGCGTGTTAGATTCCTTGAGGGACCACGCTAGTCTGGGTTTGATGCCGCTCATGATAAGACCATTTGCACGTTCGACCTGGCCGTTAGTTTGTGGGTGATAGACGGAAGCATAATCAAGCTTGATGCCCATGTTTTTACACCAGAGTTTTACCTCGTCGGCCGTGAAATTCGTGCCGTTATCAGTGATGATGCTGTGGGGGACGTTGTAACGGTGTACAACCCCGGATATAAAGTCTATCACCGGTCCAGATTCGGCCGTCTTAACAGGCTTGGCTTCTATCCATTTGGTGAACTTATCCACCATGACCAGTAAGTATTTTTGCTTGTGGGTTCCGCCTTTAAAGGGTCCAACCATGTCAAGCCCCCAGACCGCGAAGGGCCAAGTAATGGGGATAATTTGGAGGGCGGTGGGTGGCATATGGCTTTGGTTTGGAAAGAGCTGGCAACCGGTGCATCGTTGGACTAAGTCCTGAGCGTCTGCCCGGGCCGTCGGCCAAAAAAGCCTATACGGAAGGCCTTGCTTACAAGAGACCGGGCTGCAGCGTGATGACCGCCAAGTCCGGCATGAATTTCAGCCAGGAGGTTCCGCCCCTCCTCTTCGGAGATGCACCTTTGAAGGACTCCGGTAGTGCTTTTCTTATAAAGCTCTCCCTCGTGGACTCTGTAGGCTTTAGATCGCCGCACTATGCAGCGTGCCTCATTTTGGTCCTCGGGGAGTTCCTGCCTAGTAAGGTAGGCGAGGAATGGTTCTGTCCACGGGGCGATGACGGCCATTATTACGTGGGCTGACGGTGTTATTTCATTGGCAGAGCCTCCGATTGTGTCAGAATGTTTGGTGTCGGGCAGTGCGGTTGGGTCCGGGCTGTTATTGTTTGGCTCCCCTTCCCATACTACGGATGGCTTGAACAACCTTTCCAAGAAGATGTTGGGGGGGACTACATCGTGCTTTGCGCCGATGCGTGCCAGGACATCTGCCACCTGATTATTTTCCCGGGCTATATGGTGAAATTCGAGCCCCTCGAACCGAGCTGACATTTTTAGGACGGCGTTGCAGTAAGCTGCCATTTTTGGATCCTTGGCATTGAAGTCTCCATTTATTTGGGATATTGCGAGGTTCGAGTCCCCACGCACCGCTAGGCGTTGGATGCCCATGGATACTGCCATCCGGAGACCATGTAAAAGGGCCTCATATTCGGCTGCATTGTTGGAGTCCGTGTACATAATCTGTAGTACGTATTGAACTGTGTCTCCTGTGGGGGACGTCAAAACGACGCCAGCGCCCAGTCCGGCCAACATCTTGGAGCCGTCGAAATGCATGATCCAATTTGAATATGTGCCGTATTCTTTAGCGAGTTCGGCCTCCGTCCATTCTGCGACGAAGTCGGCCAAGACTTGCAATTTGATGGCTCGTCGAGGCTTACAAGTTATGTCAAACGGGAGGAGCTCAATGGCCCATTTTTCAATCTGGCCCGTTGCGTCATGGTTGTTTATGATATCGTTAAGTGGTACTTCCTAGGCTACTGTTATTGAACACTCTTGAAAGTAGTGTCTTAGCTTCCGGGATGCCATGAATACCACGTACGCAATCTTTTGATAATGCGGGTACCGTGATTTGCAGGGAGCGAGGACAGTGGACACATAGTAGACCGGCTTTTGAAGGGGGAATTTGTGTCCGTCCGCTTCTCGTTCGACGACGAGTACTGCGCTTACAACCTGATGTGTTGCTGCAATGTATAATAGCATTGGTTCGCCAACGTTTGGCGCGGCCAGGATTGGGTTTGTTGCCAGTATGGCTTTTATTTCGTTGAATCCGGCCGTGGCTGCATCCGTCCATTTGAAGTGTTCAGTGCGCCGAAGGAGGCAGTAAAGGGGTAGGGCCTTTTCTCCCAAGCTGGAGATAAAGCGTCTTAGAGCCGCCACACATCCGGTTAACTTTTGTATTTGTTTGAGGTCCTTTGGGATATCCAGTTGCGACAGAGCTCGGATCTTGGCTGGATTTGCTTCAATTCCTCTACCGGATACTATGAAGCTCAAGAGCTTTCCGGCTGGGACGCTGAAAACGCATTTTTCCGGGTTGAGCTTGATGTCGTATGTTCGGAGGTTATCAAATGTGAGCCTCAAGTCGTCTACTAGAGATTCAACATGTCTTGTTTTGACGGCCACATCATCTACATATGCCTCCACTGTTTTGCCGATCTGGCTTGCCAGACATGTCTGAATCATGCGCTGATATGTTGCGCCGGCGTTTTTGAGCCCGAAGGGCATTGTGTTGAAGCAGAATGGTCCGTATGGTGTGATAAATGCCGTTGCGGCTTGGTCTGGATCTGCCATCTTAATTTGATGGTAGCCAGAATATGCATCAAGGAAACACAACGAATCGTGTCCTGCGGTAGCATCGATAATTTGATCGATGCGGGGGAGGGGGAAGGGATCCTTTGGACAAGCCTTGTTAAGGTCTTTAAAATCAACGCACAGGCGCCAGGATTTGTCCTTCTTTGGTACCATCACCAGGTTGGCTAGCCAGTCCGGATGTTTTATATCTCTGATGAATCCAGCCTCCAATAGCTTTGCTAGCTCCTCTCCCATGGCCTGTCTCTTAGGTTCAGAAAAACGCCGAAGAGCCTGTTTGACAGGTTTGAATCCTGCTTGGATATTTAAGCTGTGCTCGGCCAGCCTGCGTGGGATTCCTGGCATGTCTGAAGGGTGCCAGGCAAAAATGTCCCAGTTCTCTCGTAGGAACTCTTGCAATGCAGCGTCGACATCAGGGTTTAACTGTTCCCCGATGGAAGCTGTTTTATTGGGGTCCGTTGGATGGACTTGGAATTTGACTATTTCGTCCGCCGGTTTAAAGGAGGTGGAATTGGATCTTTTGTCGAGTACCACATCGTCCCTATTCACCGTAGAGCGCAGCGCAGTTAGCTCCTCATCCACTAGGGCTTCGGATAGTGCCTCGAGGGCCAGTGCGGCTGTCTTGTTTTCGGCGCGGAGTGCTATGTCCGGATCACTAGAGAGAGTGATGATCCCATTAGGCCCGGGCATCTTGAGCTTCATGTACCCGTAATGGGGTATTTCTTGGAAGACTGTAAACGCTTCCCTCCCTAGCAGAGCGTGATAACCGCTGCTGAACGGAGCCACCTGGAACGTGACCTCTTCGGACCTGTAATTATCCGGTGTGCCAAACACCACATCTAGTGTGATTTTTCCTATACAGCGCGCTTCCCGACTGGGGATTATTCCTCTAAAGGTTGTGCTGCTTCGCTCAATGCAGTTCCAGTCTATTTCCATTTTTTGAAGGGTCTCCTCATAAATGAGGTTTAATCTGCTGCCGCCGTCCATGAGTACCTTGGTAAGATGAAAGCCATCCACTATTGGACTGAGGACCAGTGCGGCTGGTGCTTGGTCTGTTCGGGATTTAGGTTCATCACTGGCGTTAAAGGTAATAGCCGTGTCACTCCATGGGTTTATTGTTGCTACTTGGTAGACTTCGGCAAGGCTGTGGAGTGTCCTTTTTCGCATATTATTTGATGCGAAAGTCTCGAAGACTGTCAATACCGTATTGGTGTCTCTGGGGTGGCTTTCTGTGGCCTCCGGAATTAGGAGATTTTCGCCAATTTTGGCCACTTGCCGGAGTATCCAACATGCTCTAAGGCTGTGAGTTGGTGTGGCGTCCTCTGTACTGTGAATTTTACAGGGTCCATTAAGCCATCCTTCCAGTACGGTTCCATGCCCTGTAGAGGGTTTTTGCTTTTTAGTGATTGATCCGGGTGACTGGTGATGATGCACCCTTTTATTTCGGACTCAGTTTGTATTCAGGTCCGGATTGTCCCAAAATTTTATTTCGGTTTTCCAGGCGCTTTACATCGCACAGTATTTTTGTACAATGGACGCCAAGTCAGCGAAGCGTGTAATATCACGGCGACTTATGGCGTTGAGTATTCCCTTGTCCATGCAATTATTGCAGAAGGTTGAGATTGCGTCTTCCTCGCGGCAGTCCCTTAGCCTGTTCTTAACCAGGAGGAATCTGGCCCAGTAATGATGTACTGTTTCATCGGGTTCTTGCCTGATTTTGGATAGATCGCTTATGTTGGGGTGGGTGGGATTAAATCCGAAGCCTCACCCCATCTAAGGCTCAGAGGCCGAGGAATTTCCGAACTCGAAAATTTGGATTCCTAGATGTTCTCCAATGAATCCAGCCCGTCGCCTAAGTCTAAATTCAGGTCTTGAGTGATATCCTCCCCTCCACGGGTATCCGTCTTGGAGGGATCGGGAATCCGGACGTAGCGAGTCTTTAAGATAGATGAAGGGTCGCCGCACTGTCCCTCTACCACGGCAACGTGATCGGTGACTTGGGGAGAGTTAATCTCTCTCAGATCGGGATTAGACCCAATCTGGTCGTAATCCGTGGCGACTCCCAGGGCGGCGAAGCGATCCAGGAGCTCGTTTATAGAGGAGAGCTCCATTGGATCTAACTGCTCAACGAGTTCCCAGCTGACATGCAGATTGTTTTTGATGGCTCGAGAGGTCATCGTCGGCGTAGAAGCCGAACAGGCGGTCATAGGAAAACCACCTAGCCGGAGGGTTTGGCTGACAGCCAAAGCTCCCTTAGCAACGGCGCCGTCTTTAAAGACGGGGCGAGGCATCCTTCCTGATGGCGACGACACAGAGGAACTCTCAATGAAAGCACCAATGTCGGTGTCAAAACCGGCGGATATCGGGTAGGGGGTCCTGAACTGTGCGTCTAGGCCGGATGGTAACAGGAGGCAAGGGACACGAAGTTTTACCCAGGTTCGGGCCCTCTCGATGGAGGTAAAACCCTACGTCATGCTTGATTAATATTGATGAGATGGGTAGTACAAGAGTAGATCTACCACGAGATCGAGGAGGCTAAACCCGAGAAGCTAGCCTATGGTATGATTGTTGATGTGTATGTTGTCCTACGGACTAAAACCCTCTGGTTTATATAGACACCGGATGGGTTAGGGTTACATAGAGTCGGTTACAATGGTAGGCGATCTACATATCCGTATCGCCAAGCTTGCCTTCCACACCAAGGAAAGTCCCCTCCGAACATGGGACGGAGCCTTCAATCTTGTATCTTCATAGTCCAATAGTCCGGCCAAAGGATATAGTCCTGCTGTCCGGACACCCCCTAATCCAGGACTCCCTCAGTCATGTTATGCTATGAGTAGTGTTGTACTTGTGATATTCATGCTCGTCATTATGCCATGCTTAGTTGGAGATGATTCATTGTTGATATGGTGGATCGTTATGTTGCACCATGTGCTTATGTTGATATCATGCTCATGCAATGTAATTGCATCATGTTATTTTATCATGGCTCAGCATATTGCATTCAAGTTTAACTGGATTAAACTGAACTTGAACAAATGTTGGCTGATTCATGGTGCCACCATATCGAACTGACCAGTGCAACCATGCTTGCCTTTATGGGAAGGTCCTAACTGGGTCTATTATCATGCCTCTCGCCGGTGCCTCCAACGAGGGAAGGTTATGGGCGCGCGCTACCATGATCAGGTAGGCGGACATAAGCCTTGTGTGCCTGTTGTTGTATGGATCATTGTCCCTGTTTGGGACTGTTTTGCCATGATGGTGTCCGTTTTGCCACGACGGTGGCCATTGGTGCCTTTGGTAGGCACGGGGCCACCCATGTCCTAGCCCAGAGGGGAGTTGGTCAGAGTGGCCGGGAGTGTGTCATGGCAGTAGATCGGTTTTCTCGGAATGCTGTTGGTCCACCAGAATGGGAGCGCGAGGCCATGGGTTTCATGGTGTGGGTACAATGTGCTAACCTCTGCAGAGTGTATATTAAATCCATCGATAGCCGTGCCTGCGGATAAGGGCCCAATTCATAGTTGGTCACACTGTGAGTCAACAGTATTGATAATAACTTGATTAATAACAACCCCGGTTCGATGATGAGATAAGTTGGATACCGAGTTGTTGGATATTCGTGATGTTGTGCGAGAATCATAGGTAAAGATCAAGCTCCTTGTGGTCATTTAATGATTACTACTGTATTGTTTATACCAAGCTTGATTTGATCTTGAGATGATCGTGTGATGTCCAAGGTTGGTAAGTGCTGCATGTGATGGTTATGAGATAACCCGAGCAGAATAAGTGGTGCATACAGTGTCATCATGTTGCATGAAGTGTCGTCAGATTTATATGTTCATGCCATGCTGATATTGTTCCAGCTGTATCATGTTCATGTGGTTCATGCCACGTTATTCTGATGATCTTATGATAATTCCTGCTTAACCTATAATTGCCATGATGTTGTTTGTCTTGAATGCTTCTGGTTATTGTGAGCTTGCAAGTACATTCAATGTACTGACCTGGCATGTCATGCCAGTTTGCAGGTCGTGCCTGGGTTGCTTGCTTGTTTGGTGTTCCTGTGATTCGCGAGCTAGGATAAATGTTCCAGCTAGAGTCCGTGCGGATTGGAGTCCATCATCACCGTCATCGCTGTTCCGCTGCTAGAATTATTCCGCTGCATCGTGTTGTTCTGCTGCTTGCATGGAGCAACCGTGGCAGGCGTAGTGTCACCGTGCCGATGTTATTCATTGTAATATCGGAGACCTTGTATTCATATTCGTGTAATAATAGAAAGCTGGTTTGTTCTATGCTAAGGAGTGCCGTATTCCAGAAGACTTCTCCTCGATCTCTGGGCTAGAATACGAGGCGTTCCAGTTTCTCTGAGCCGGGGTGCCACAGCGCTTGGTATCAGAGCAGGTCTGGCTATAGGATTCCCTAGTCAGCACAAGCGGTAGAAACCGGTAGTTTAAAGTCCGGCTTGTTTATTGCTTTTGGTTGTTGTATTTGTTTGTTGCATAGCATGCATATAGCCTTAGTATTTGTTGCTAACGGTTTATCTGGTGAGTGTAGCTGGCATCGGTTCGGATCCACTACAACTCAACCTTTGCATTTCTCCAATTTTTATTTTCTTGCTCGTTCTTCGGTGTTTGGTGTCATTTCTATCCCAGCAGAGTGATGCCAAGTGATCCCGACACCATTTGCAAAACTGGTGCTTAGATATCTCGCCGATATCCTCCTTTCAGCCCCGCCTATCGTTTCGGTGATAGACATGCTTCTATCCCGAATCGCTCTTCATTTTTTCATGTTGGCAACCCTTAATGATCTTAGTTATCAAGAAAGGGCAATGTCAGCAGCCTCAGTTTTTCCCCGCTATCCTATTTCTTGGACGAGTACGGATCTTTTCTGTTCTCTTGATAATAATGTGGTTGCGACCTTCGTGCCCCATTACAGGTTTATTGAGTGCGTCCTCGCCTCCGAGCTAGTCCAGGTTGCTACCTGGCTAAGCTAGCACTTGGTGTAGCGCTGTTTACACCAATTCTTCCACACATTTATTCATCCTCGTGCACACCGTCACAGCATGCTAGATCGTAGAACCGGAGATCCCGCGAGATTTGTGTGCTTAAGTAGGCATGCATATTGTGTGACTAACAGTAATATGTGAGATTGATTGTATGTGAATTGATTGTTGTTGTGTGCTTTTCTTTAGTTGAGTTTTCTTTTGTTTCTTTCTTTTGGGCCCCGGTGTTACATTATTTCCCCCCTATAAAGAGGTGCTCATCAACTGACACCGGACCCGAAGAAGTGATAAGGATTTCAAATATTTGGAACCTCAGCTAAACAGAATGGAATTCTCAGCCGACTGCAGTGAAACGGGGAATATCTGATGTTGAGGCTGATAATCAATTTTGCATTAGTGTGCACTCCTCACAACAGTACTGATAACTCAAATCTTCATCAGTACAAAATCTGCACAACAGTAATGATCAAGTCAGCAGCAAGACAAGTCAGGTACAAGATCAACGGTACATTTTCATTCAAATGTATGGATCATATACAAAACTTTGGCTCAGCCATGCATGATGCTTGAATTATGTTATCATCCGAAATGAAGTCAGAATGTGATATGCTCAAGGCAGACAGTCAAACAAATTTTCTCATGCAAATAATCAGCCCCAGAGTATTATGGGCGTGTGTGTAGATTTCACTCTAAATATTAGTATGAAGATTGAGATGTAAGAAACTCGGTCTTCTTCCACACATCATCAAGAGAAATTTATGATGCAAGGCTCCTCAAGTTTTCTTAGCATGATATGTGAGCAATTTCCTGTCCAAGATACCCGATCTTTCTCCGCAAGATACCGCGGTAAAATCTTATGAGAGACGAAAATGAATTTTTCTTAACAAGCAAACCCGAGGAGAAGCTTCTCAAGTACAGAACTCAGGCTTCTCCAGCACAATAATCAGACCAAGCTTCACCTGTATGATATAGAGCCTTCTTCTGCACGATACCCAGACAAAAGATTTGCGCAGAAGATAACAAGTCTTCCCCAGCAAGCTACTCGGATGGCTTCTCTCGTAAGCCATCCAGTCTACGTCAGTATCATACTAATACACCATCCTCAGAAGTTATATGATAAGCTGTACCGCTCAATAATCAGACTCACAACATTTTGTCGGAAGCACAAATCCGTGAGGGCATGTGTCTTCTTCAGAAAGCCAATGTTTGGTTTATATATGGTGAGCATGTACCCCCAGTCATATTAGTCACTCATACGAGATTGTGGCAAGGATCCAGCAGATATACCTAAGGAAAGTGAGGATGCCACAACCTCACGAGTCAGGCAAAGGAAAATAAGCAAAGATACATCTCATGAATTACAAGAATGGACAAGATTCTGGGATGACATCACTGAATCAACAGTCTTGAAAATGGTCATCAAGGTCATTATTCCCGCAACTGACATGTAGATGTCCTAAAATCTTGTCACCTTCTTGTATGATTGGCCTTAGCAATGAGCTCCGTACCGCTACAAGTCCTGATTATATGTCATATATGTGCGGATCCAGGTCAGAAAACAGGCACAAGGGAATAATGTCAAAAATATTGCACTAATCACGTCCCTGGTCATACGAAGAATCAAGGACAGGTGTGGCCAAGGTATTCCAGTAAGGTATCCTCACAAAGAAAATCATGACCGTTAAAGGGTGAGACTGACAACAAAGGTATGATGATTTTTGCATGACCATCAGGGTCCGGATACCCCAAATCAGTTGGAGGCAGTAATTCCATATGGGTCCACAAAGACATACCCTCAGCAGCCTACTCTTTACAAGGATATCATGTCCCACTGACTCGCTTGGAATGGTTAGGGTGGAAAATACAAATGGGTATACCGACAAAAGGAGAAAATCAAAATCCAAACAATCAGCTCAGACCTGGTATACTCACCAACATAATCAAGTACACAGTCAGTCTGTCAGGAAAAGCAATTGTCCGTCAGCCCACCGTCAGGCCAGTCTCACGACGAAAATATTTGAGGTATGACACAGCTATAACTCCATACACTTTTATATTGCTCCTAACAAAAGGCAGTCGAATCATTGGTACCTATCTCATGCTCGAGCCAAAGGGGTAAATCAAAATAAATTAGTACCACCTATGAGCAGTCAGATCCCGTCAAAAGATGGCCATGATTAATTCTTAGCATTTATTGAAACCAGAAGGCCTGCATTTATTTGAAGCAACCCCACGACAGAAGTAAAAAGGATTTTTATGACCAAAAGAAAATTTATGCTTAGATCCATTGGATGTCACCACAGGTATGGAGAATCAACGTCAGTAAAAACAAATTGGTATATGCACAAAGACCTGTTAGGAATTGGGGAAAGGTGAAGCAAACCACCCCAGAGCAAGGGAATAAAATCATATGAAATTCTTGGGGGAACAATACATAAAGGAAAAAGGATACCCGAGTTGGAAACAGCGTCCTAAAGTCATACTTGTTCCCTGAGCAACCAAATCTCGAGGACGGGATTTCTTTAAGGGGGAAGGTTTGTAACAGCCTAGTTTTCGGCCCTTTTCTTTTTCTTTCAATTTAATTGGTTTTTGCTCTATTTTCTTTTTGGAGTTGTTCTGTGGCCTTGCCACCTGGGAAATCCTCCTCGTTCCCCCTCCCAAGTGGCTCATCTCCTAAATACTTTGCCAAGATCATGTCAATCCACTGCTTGACCAAACCCTAATTTCTTTTTCTCAGGAATATTCCTTTTCCTATTAAAGGAATAACCATATCTGCCCTAGGTTGTGAAGCAACCTATATTTCTGCCCATCCAAAAATTACCAAATAATTCTCATAATTTCTTTGGGTCATATATTGCTCAAATATGCCCAAACTTTCCTGTCCTAGCCCAAGAATAATTCTCCACAAATTATTCTTAATTTCTGTCCAGAGTGGTATTTTGAGAAGGAACTGTTGTTTATCCTATCTTGTTTGACCCCAAACTTTTTTGGACATCTTTTTCTGTCCAAATAATTGACCTGTGCCAAAATTCATCTTTATTTGCCTAGCCAAACTTCCTCAGTGAATTTTCAAAGTTCCTGTCTAAGGGAAGCCTTTGTGAAGGAAGTGCTAGCTAGGGTTACCCAAATGAGTTGAAATTTTGCAAACTCTTTAATGTGCTCATATAATTTCTCTCCTCCAATTTTCAGCCTTATCCAATCATCTATGTGAGCACAGGACCAAATCTTTGATTCTGGCAATATTTTCAGATTTTGAAGCAAGTACATTTTATATTACTTCATTTTGCCTGAAAATTTCCCAGAGAATTCTCATGACCATAAAACCTCTCTCCACCAAATTTGGGACCAATTAATCAAGCAAATATTCTCTGGAGTTTTTGCAAGTTTCTGGACAGAGAGAATAGCTGTGAAGGAAGTACCGTTTTGGTGAATCCAATTGGTATGAAATTTTTAAAGCTTCTTACTATGAAAAAATCATAATGCCTTGCCAAATTTCAGCTCAAGTTGATGCTTCATGTGAGTGCATCATCCAAATCTTATTTCTGGACCAAAAATGTAGTTGTGAAGCAACTATATTCATTGCTGGTCCAAATCTTCTCAAAGTTACCAGGATGAAAGTCTTTCTTACCCTAAACCTCGCAGACAACTCCATTGCTCCCAATCATTTCCCTGTTGATCAGCAGTACACGACCAAGTTTACTGCAGTAAACTTCAGAGGTAGATTACCATTTAACCAGAGCACTTTTCACTGATCAACCACCTCAGTTGTAACCTCCCCTAGATGGACTACGCACTAGAGAACACGTTCAAGCCCATCTCCCCACTACATGCCAGTGCACGCGGTGACCGCGTTAATGGCATCACAGTGCACGCGCTCTGTTTGCAGTGGCCGCGTCTAGTGGCCGTTTGTGCTTTGGCACCTCCTCCTCTCGTCGCCTTCGCGCTCATGAGCATGTCTAACCGTTTTACTGCGTCGTCGCCTTCTCCCTGGACAGCTCACCCCCTCCGGCAGCTTCCTCACCGACGCTCGCCGACCCTCGCCCATGGGTGCACTGTGCCCCGTTTGGCTCCGCGCTCGGTTCGGCCTCTTCCTCTGCTCCCCGGCGTCGTATACCTCTCCGTGACCTTTGAATCAATGGCTCGTCGTGTTCCTGCGCCCTCCCATGCTCGATGAGCTCGTCAGAGCCTCGGCCGGAAGTGCCCGGTGGCACCTGAGCCCGTGCCTCCCTCGCCCGGCTATAAATAGCCATCCTCGATCGCTCCCGAGCTCACCAACCACCCCCTCACTCCACTACTCCCCTCTAGCTCTTTCCAGCCAATGGCCCGAGCTCAAGCGCCCTTCTTGCGCCTCCATTGCCGCCGTGGTCGCCTCGGTACTTCGGCTAAATTAGCCCGAAGCCATGCCTCCCCCTCCTCTTCTCCACCCCTAGCGACATCCATCACCACCCCGAAGCCACCCAACACCTCATATCCTCCTCCGGTGGCCTCTGGCCACAAGCCCATCACCGCCCGAAGCCACCGTACGCTACAGTCGCGGCCTTGTTTGACGCCGTCCTCCCCGCAGTGCGTGGATGCTCTTGGCGGGTGCGGCTCATCTCCCTGAGCATGCCGACTTGCTGCACGGCTCGGGGGATGGCCGGAGTCGGCCAGGCGAGCGCCGGCACCGGCGGCCTCTCTCTGGACCGTGGTGAGCACGGGGAGAAGACGAAGGCGACGATCCCTCCCCGCCAGCTGGCCTTGGCCCGCACAGGCCCCGTGTGTCAGCGAGACTAGGCCCGGCCCCGCACCCTACCGACTGGATTAAGTGGAGGCGCAAACCCGTGAGTGCGTTCTTGCTTTTAGAATGCGTATTTTCCCTCTCCTTCACCCAAAGTATGTTTTCCTATTCTGAAAGCATATTTCCTCTCTGTTTCAGCCCGGAATGCGTTTTCCTCTCTAGAAAGCGTATTTCTTTGAAAGGCGTGTTCTGTTTTTTTGGCTGAGGTCCTGTTTGTGATGCTTTTATTTACAAATGGGTCCCTGGCAGAAAAACTATCATATCTTTTTGCTCCCAACTCCAAATGTGGTGAACCCAAAGCCCACGTCTTCGTTTCGTCGAGCTCGTTCTGTTCGTTTCATTTTCACTATGGTTTGACACTGTGAAAATGACCTGTTTGCCCTTGCACTAAAATCAGCCCCTCCAAGAGAGAACGTTTTTCGACGATTCGTTCCGCGAGCTTCTCACACTTTCTCCCGGTGATTTCTTCTACCCCGGGCAAGCCACAACCACCATTTGCATGATAGCCATGCAGTAGCTTTGGTTTTCAACTTGGATCTTTAATAACTATATGTTTGTTTTCATACTGCTGTCGTTATTTTGACCATGCTTATGGATCGGTGATTACTGTCATGCTATGTTTCTTGCACTCTGTTATCATGTTCTACCTGCTAGTATTACTTTCATATTGGTCCTACTTGATAGTAGTACATGTTGGGTTGGTCATGTTCTTCGAGGCATGACTGTCGTCTATTACCGAGTACCTGTAATATGCATTGTTCCTTCGCTGTTAGTTGGTTAAGTGTTCACTCGGTAATGTTATTGATGAGTTTGTGCATGGTATTTAAGGTTGATGCTTGTGGTCTTGTTATGCTATGAGTAGTGTTGTACTTGTGATATTCATGCTCGTCATTATGCCATGCTCAGTTGGACATGATTCATTGTTGATATGGTGGATAGTTATATTGAACCCTGTGCTAATGTTGATATCATGCTCATGCATTGTAATTGCATCATGTTATTTTATCATGGCTCAGCATATTGCATTCATGTTTTACCGGATTAAATTGAACTTGAACAAATGTTGGTTGAGTCATGGTGCCACCATATCAAACTGACCAGTGCAACCACGCTTGCCTTTATGGGAAGGTCCTAACTGGGTCTATTATCATGCCTCTCGCCAGTGCCTCCAACGAGGGAAGGTTATGGGCGCGCACTACCATGATCAGGTAGGCGGACATAAGCCTTGTGTGCCCGTTGTTGTTGTATGGATCCTTGTCCCCGTTTGGGACCGTTTTGCCATGATGGTGGCCGTTTTGCCACGACGGTGGCCGTTTTTCCACGACGGTGGCCGTTGGTGCCTTTGGTAGGCACGGGGCCACCCATGTCCTAGCCCAGAGGGGAGTTGGTTGGAGTGGCCGGGAGAGTATCATGGCAGTAGATCGGTTTTGTCAGAATGCCGTTGGCCCACCCGAATGGGAGCGCGAGGCCATGGGTTCCGTGGTGTGGGTACAGTGTGCTAACCTCTGCAGAGTGTATATTAAATCTATCGATAGCCACGCCCGCGAATAAGGGCCTAGTTCATAGTTGGTCACACTGTGAGTCAACATTATTAATAATAACTTGATTAATAACAACCACGGTTCGATGATGAGATAAGTTGGATATGTGATCCGTGGATGATCACCGTTTGGTTATGAGGTAACCCGTTGAGCCCAGAGTGGTTCCGTTTGTGATCCGTGATTGATCACCATTTGGTAATGAGGTAACCCGTTGAACCAAGAGTGGTTCCGTTGGTCATGAGATGATCACCGTGGGATTGAGGATACCGAGTTGTTGGGTATTCGTGATGTTGTGCGAGAATCATGGGTAAAGATCAAGCTTCTTGTGGTCATTTAATGATTACTACGGTATTGCTTATACCAAGCTTGATTTGATCCTGAGACGATCGTGTGATGTCCGAGGTTGGTAAGTGCTGCATGTGATGGTTATGAGATAACCCGAGCAGAATAAGTGGTGCATATAGTGTCATCATGTTGCATGCTAGTGTTGTCAGATTTATATGTTCATGCCATGCTGATATTGTTCATGTGGTTCATGCCACGTTATTCTGATGATCTTATGATAATTCCTTCTTAACCTATAATTGCCATGCTGTTGTTTGTCTTGAATGCTTCTAGTTATTGTGAGCTTGCAAGTACATTCAATGTACTGACCTGGTGTGTCATGCCAGTTTGCAGGTCGTGCCTGGATTGCTTGCTTGTTTGGTGTTGTTCCTGTGATTCATGAGCTAGGATAAACATTCCAGCCAGAGTCCCTGCGGATTGGAGTCCATCATCACCGTCATCGCTGTTCCACTGCTAGAATTATTCCGCTGCATCGTGTTGTTCTGCTGCTTGCATGGAGCAACCGTGGCAGGCATAGTGTCACCGTGCCGGTGTTATTCATTGTAATATTGGAGCCCTTGTATCCATATTCGTGTAATAATAGAAAGCTTGTTTGTTCTATGCTAAGCAGTGCCATATTCTAGAAGACTTCTCCTCGATCTCTGGGCTGGAATACAGGGCGTTCCGGTTTCTCTGAGCCGGGGTGCCACAGTAACTGGCTCCGTCTGGCCAAGCGAGGTTGGTGAAGCAACGAGCGGCCTCGCCCGTATCCAGAGGGCTTGGCAGGCCACCCAATCGGGTAGTATACCGGAGAACAGCTCCTCGGAAGCCATCGGAAGAATGCAGAAAATGGTGAAGGAGGAGATGGGGGAGTGGTGGAGGGGTGCGATTCTTTCCCGCTGTCTGTCTGTCCTCTTTTAAATAGAGGGCATACGGTAGGAGCTTGGCCGGTGTCTGGCCTTGTTTAAACTAAGGGCGGACAAGTGGAATTCGGCTGGTGATGTGTTTAATTCTGGCCCGCTCATGAGCGGACGTGTGGACGGAGTAGGTTTCTAGGTTTGCATGCGGGTTTAACGGAGGGGTTTGATGGAGGCGAGGAGGCGTGTTCAGCCGGGTGTGCAGCGGGCGGCGCAGTACTATTCAATTTGACAGCGGGCGGCGCAGTTTCCAATATGGCTTTAATGCAGACGAGGGAGGGGGTAGCAGTTCCCGAAATGTTGAACGACCAATGATGCATCCTCCTTCAATTAGGACCGTGAATGCATGAGGGAAGTAATGGGAGGAGGACTGGGAAAAGAGGCTGCATGATGTGAATGTAATGCAGTTTGCACTCATATAAAGGCGCCCCTCCATTCCAATGCATCTACCACATCATACGCACCTAAGCATTTGACTAAGCACCTACACTAAGCGTAAAAGTGCTCACTCCAGACCCATGGAGGTGATGTGCACGAGCTGCCAGCGGCTGTGCCAGATGGTCCACGACGCCCTCCTGGTCAGGGCGCCGAGGATCGTCTCCAGACAGTGTTGGCGACCGGCTCGTGGATGGCCGTCATCGACGCCAACTACGACTCTCAGTTGGGCCAGATGATCGTTGCCACCACCAACAAGTTCACCGTCCTCAAGAAGCTTGCGGACGACATCGGCGTACTCCTCTAGCCCGCGCAGCCGGGCTCCTCGTTGCCTGCCACCCTAATCGCCCTCCATGCCCGGAACCTCTTTCAAGCACTGGTGGCCCTGCGACTGGCCGCCGACGCCATGAAGAATGTCCACCTGGAGGTCGCGCTCGCCGCGAGGCGCCTCGCCCTACAAGAATTCGTCGACCTACACATCCACATGTACGAGCAAATCGTGTACATAGGTATCTACAAGGCTAGTGAGGACGCTATGATGTTGGCCTTCCTCAACCAGCTGGAAGCCTTGGATGCCTTTGCTGAGAAGCACCTTGACCTCGCCACAAAAGCCGCCGGTCGGTGGCCCGGCGCACTAAGTTGAGGAGGAGGAGGTTGTACGTTGATGGATGCATCTTTATTCTTGCCTCCTGTAACCACCACTACGATTGCATCATCGTGGCCTTAATTCTTATTGTGCTATTGCATTCTCGTTCCAGTCAATACCGACATGTGCGATCCCTTTGCTTAATTATATGCATCACTGTAACTAGTAATCCATCCATCAATTTATAAGTTGTGCTTACCTTTTCCATCAACTTCATGCAACGTGCGGGCATCTTGCTAGAAACACTAGAACATGTTGGACCGCATGTGACCAAACTAACGATGCGCCAACCTAGCTACTACGTACCTTGCTTATCTGGCGGAAATAGCCCCGCCCTAGCGTTTCCAATCGTTATTTCTATCTATCGATCGTGCCAAGGAGCATAAACAAATGTTACAATTTATACATGTTTCTCTACTCCTACTACTATGAAAGACTTAGTTGGTGATGGTGGTGTGTCTGCCATCCATCATTTCTGACTATTAGATCTGCATCTAACGGCTGTGAGGTAAGTTGTGGCATTTTTTCAACAGTAGCCCACTTCTCTGCTCCAATTTGCAGAAAACCCCTTATTATCCTGAAAGCAACCACATCTCTCCCTCACCTCATCAAAACAGTCTGAGAAATATATTTTGAGTGAAAAGTAATATATTAGGAGTATATCGAAACAAGAGTGATTTCTTTCAAGTTTGTGAACAAGTACTACTATTCTACTACTTTGGATCCGTCGCAACGCACGGGCACATTGCTAGTAAAAGGAAAAGGCCTGCCGCGTTTGCGTCGCACCCCCACACTCCCGGGAATCGGGAGTACTCCACGGCCCGTCCCACATGCTAATAGCTAGGGAAGGCGTGTTTCCTAGCATTTTCACTTTCATGTGGGACCGCCGTTGAGCAAACCAACTATTGGCAAACCGCACCCCGCCCGCTGCGGGTTGGAAAACAGAAACGAGGGGAAGATCTAGCTGTAGCACGGAAGCCAAGAAATTTGGTCTCTGATGGGGCTCGTTGATAGAGTAGGAGAATTCCGTACTACTACTCCTACTAGTACGAAGTTTGTACTACAACTAGTACTACCACTATACAACTAGGTACGTGCATGGCACATCATCGTAGGAACAAAAAACAGGAAGATCTTGTTTTGGGTGGTTTATCTTTTTTTCAGTCAACGTAGTATGAATAATATGATGTGGGGGGCACCCATGAAGCTTATGCGGCTTGGTTGCATGGCTACAAAAGGTTAGAGAAAAATAAATAGATAATGTGTTTAGAGTGCACTCCACTAAATAGATATACTTTGGATCCGTTGCAACGCACGGGCCGACACATCTATACCTCTACTAGCAAGATGCACATGTGTTGCACGGAACATCAAGATGCATTCATATGAGTAGTTTATCTTTTGAGAGAAAATGATGAACGAGGGAGGGCCTTATTTGCAAATGTGGAGAGGGGTGTGGGCATCTTTTTGCAAAATTGCCATAGTTTCCTTCCTATCCGTCAGATATAAATAGGACGACCCATATTGCAGGATGGCAGGCACACCATCATCACCAAACTCTGTTTTTTTATAAGAGTAGAGATACTAGCAAGATGCCCGTGCATTGCACGAAACATCAAGATGCATTTTTTTTACAAATCACCTGTTGTGATTGACCCATGCAGGAGTAATCCCATGTGTAAAAACTAATGATATCTCGAGAATTTTACCGGAAAAATGGTATCTCGAGTATTTCATTGAAAAAATGATATCTCGAGAAAGATGAGAGGTAAGGTGAGGAGGAGTGGGGCATGGTGGTGACTGATGGTCGGACTGGGCGGAGGCATGGGGATGGACGGCGCCGGTAGCGGCCACCATGCCAGATTGTTCCAGAGATTTCCTTTTTTATTTGCTCGGCAATGAGGTTGTGGGAGATAAGGATGAACGAGGCAAGGCCTTATCTATAAATATGGAGAGAGGTGCGGTTTTTTTTGTAAAATTGTCATAGTTTGCTTTCTATCCGTTAGATATAGATCGGACGGTCTATATTACAAGATGGCAGGCACACCATCATCACCAACTCGGTTTTTTATAAGAGTAGAGATAGTGTGTGAATAACTTTGAAAGTTGGTCATTGGATGAAGCCAATCTGACAATACAAAGATGGCAAATCCGAGCACTACTTGCCGTTGGATATCATCTACATTCCCCCAGATTCTGCCGCATGTAGAATCTAGAAGACTCCATGGTTGAACTTAAGCATAATGCAGAAACCTCAAAACACAAGCACTTTTCCTTTGTTCTATAATCTTCCATATCTTAATTGCCCAAACTTCTTTTTTCAAAATGAATTATCACTATTTGTTTTTACTTTATGCTTAAAATGCACAATTCCATGAATCTTAAAATACATTTTTTTTATAAAACTAATTGATTTTGAACTAGATGAACTATAAGAATTAAACAAACATCTACGTCATTCATGTATGACTCAAACCTTACATGCTATAGTGTGTTATTTGTTCATAATTTGGTTACCAAATCTCATGCGTGCAATGCACGTGTACTTACTAGTTGGTAGTAGTAAGAAACAAATTCTGGGTTTGGCACGAGCTCGTACTGCGGGAGCACCACAAGGCCTGCCGTAGGTGTTACATTTCCCTCTCGGGGCCCATGGGACCAAGCTTTAGTGGCTTAGTGCACCGGCCTATGAGTCAATTCCATGTGGACCTTAAATGCAGCTGGCCAACATGTCATTCTCATGGTGGTGGCGTGGTTCGTGACTTACTCGTTCGAGATGAACCGTCCAGTGGTGGCGTGGCTGTGGCGAGGGTGCCACAGCTGGGTGTTGAGGCATTACGAGGCATAGATCGCCACACCGGCGGGTACTACCTGTAGTACAGAAGTACTCCAGCTGAGGATTGATTCACGGGATGAAATGTATCACAGCCGCTGGATGAAAATTCGATGGTGCGGGAGTAAGGATCGGAGCACAGGAGCGGAGCAGGCAAACCACGTCCAATCGGGTGTGGCTGTGGTAGAAAGTTGATGGTCGCCGCAGTTCAGCTAGCCCGCATGTCATGCACACAAAGGCAGAGGAGCGGTGGGGCCGAGAGGGATGAGGCGCATGTCGGGGGACGTCGTGCAGTGGGTTGGAGCGGCGTCGTGGGAAACGTGTGTGCGTGTGGTAGTGGTAGAAACAAGAAACGTGATGGTCGCCGTGGTTCAACTTCCATGGACAAGCCATCATGTCTGCCGACACATGCATTGCATACCGCTCACCACAAGGAGCAGTAGTAGAGAAAAATTGTTCCAAAGATACCATTTTTCTGATAAAGTTCTCGAGATATCATTAGTTTTTTTACATGGGATTACTCCTGCAAGGGTCAATCACAAAAGGTGTTTTGTAAAAAATGCATCTTGATGTTCCCTGCAATGCACGAGCATCTTGGTAGTTATAGAAGAAGCCCACACGGGCATCCTGCCGCAGGGTGTGCCACTGACCCAAACTCAATTTTTTTCAGACGCTTAGGTGCACTAGATGCCGTGCCACGCTACAAAATGTAAAAAAAATAGCTCCAATTTTTTAAAACCTGTTATCTTCAAACCAGCCACACCCGCCCCTCACCTCATCAAAACAGCCCAAGGAATTTATTTTGAGTGAAGCGTGATTTATTTTTACTGATATATGTATATCAAAACTAGAGTGTTTATATTTCAAGCCCATGAACAAGTATTATTCTACTACTTTGGATCCATTGCAACGCACGGGCCAACACATTGGTAGTAGTAGTCTCTATCTTTATCTCTACTCTACTCTTATAAAAAACAGAGTTGTTGATGATGGTGTGCCTACCATCCTACAGTATAAGCCGTCGATTTATATCTGACGGATAGGAAGGAAACTATGATGATTTTGCAAAAAAGTACCCACACCCCTCTCCACATTTGCAAATAAGGCCTTCCCTCGTTCATCCTTTTCTCCCACAAGATAAACTACTCATACAGGTGCATCTTGATGTTTCGTACAACGCACGGGCATCTTGCTAGTCTACTACTCTCTTATACTAGCAAGATGCCCATGCGTTGCACGGAACATCAAGATGCATTTGTATGAGTTGTTTATCTTGTGGGAGAAAAGGATGAACGAGGGAAGGCCTTATTTGCAAATGTGGAGAGGGGTGTGGGTATCTTTTTGCAAAAGTGCCATAGTTTCCTTCCTATCCGTAGGATATAAATCGGATGGCCTATATTGCAGGATGGTGCAGGAGTTACATTTCCCTCTCGTGGCCCACGGGATGCAAATGAAGATGAAGGAGTAGTGAAGAAGCCGAGGAAAATCGGTTCCTGATGGAGAAGTAAATGGGAGAAGTGACCTGCAGGCAGTTGATTAGATGGCTAGGTAGACTAAACGAAAAGGCTACGCGGGTAGACTGAGGAGTGGTGCATGTCCCTGTACGCGCCCATCCTTCTAGCGCTACATGTGCCACTGGTTAGTTGAGGTCACTCTTTTGAATCACCGTGGTGAGACATTTTATGATTCCTTTTTATTTCTGCACCCATCCTGACAGGTGGGACCTATGCAAACGGATAAAAAAATGTGTCGTAGCTGGTTTGGATGGATATTGACGCGTGCGTGGGAGACACAACATTCTCTAGTGAAGGAATATGCGGTTATCCTCAAAAAAGAAAAGGCCTTCTTCGCGCTTCCGCATGCACGAGAATTTGGTTCTGCTCGCAATATGGATGATACCTAGAGGATGAAGTGAACCTAGAGGCATGCTACTCATTTTCGCTATACAGTACTACTCATTTTCCTACTACTCCTACTAGTAGTGGTGCAACTATGTGAAAGTGCAACCATCCCTAGGTGGTTTTGGTAATTCATAACAACATATAGCTCATTGAGCTAATACTATTTCAAGATAATTATTTCAGGAAAGCTCAATGATTGGCATGGCATGGATGTGAAAGTGGAACCCTCAAAATGCTAAGGACAATGGATTGGCTCAAGCTCAAAAGCTCAAGACTCTTCATTTTATATTTTAGTGATCCAAGATCACATTGAGTCCATAGGAAAATCCAATACTATTAAGGAGGGATGAGGTGTTGCTTAATGAGCCTCTTGCTTCATGTGCTTAGTGATACGCTCCAAAACCCTCAACTACTTTCCCATATCCACATATGACCAAAACTCTAAGCCACACTCGGTCCTACCGATTCTTCCTATCCGGCGCCACCGAGTTTCACTTGTCATTAGCCACTGCCAAACCCTAGCAATTCAGTTCTATCGATAAGGATCTCGGTCCCACCGAGATGGGGTTGCAAACTCTCTGTTTCCCTTTCGTAACTTTTCGGTCCCACCGAAAGAGCGAATCGGTCCCACCGAGATTGCAATGTAAACTCAGTGTTTCCCCTTTGTAACTTTTCGGTCTCACCGAGTTCCACTCGGTCTCACCGAAAGAGCAAATCGGTCCCACCGAGTTTGCCTGACCAACTCTCTGGTTAGCTAATTACCAAATTCGGTCTCACCGAGTTTGTGTAATCGGTCACACCGAGATTACGTTATGCCCAAACCCTAACCGAATCGGTCCTACCGAGTTGCATGTCAGTCCCACCGAAATTCCTAACGGTCACTAGGTTTACTATTTCGGTCAGACTGAGTTTCCTGATTCGGTCCCACCGAGATTGGAAAACTGTGTAACGGTTGGATTTTGTGTGGAGGCTATATATACCCCTCCACCTCTTTCTCATTCAGTGAGAGAGCCATCAGAACACACACATCATTCCAACTCATATGTTCTGAGAGAGAACCACCTACTCATGTGTTGAGACCAAGACATTCCATTCCTACCATATGAATCTTGATCTCTAGCCTTCCCAAGTTGCTTTCCACTCAAATCTTCTTTCCACCAAATCCAAATCCTATGACAGAGAGTTGAGTGTTGGGGAGACTATCATTTGAAGCACAAGAGCAAGGAGTTCATTACCTACACACCATTTGTTACTTCTTGGAGAGTGGTGTCTCCTAGATTGGCTAGGTGTCACTTGGGAGCCTCCGACAAGATTGTGGAGTTGAACCAAGGAGTTTGTAAGGGCAAGGAGATCGCCTACTTCGTGAAGATCTACCGCTAGTGAGGCAAGTCCTTCGTGGGTGATGGCCATGGTGGGATAGACAAGGTTGCTTCTTCGTGGACCCTTTGTGGGTGGTTGCTTGTTCGTGGACCCTTCGTGGGTGGAGCCCTTCGTGGACTCGCGCAACCATTGCCCTTGGGTGGAGCCCTGTGTGGACTTGCGCAACCGTTACCCTTCGTGGGTTGAAGTCTCCATCAACGTGGATGTAGGATAGCACCACCTATCCGAACCACGGGAAAAACATCCGTGTCTCCAGTAGCGTTTGAATTCTCCAAACCCTTCCCTTTACATTCTCGCAAGTTGCATGCTTTACTTTCCGCTGCACATAAACTCTTTGCATGCTTGCTTGAATTGTGTGATGATTGCTTGACTTGTCCTAGAATAGCTAAAATCTGCCAAGAACTAAAATTGGGAAAAGGTTAAGTTTTTATTTGGTCAAGTAGTCTAATCCCCCCCTCTACACATACTTTCGATCCTACAAGTGGTATCAGAGCCAGGTTTCCATTTGCTAGATCTCCATAGCTTTTGGTGGTCATAGCCTTGGTTTCACAACCTAGGAGAGTATGGCGTCTAGCGAGGGAAATTATCACCGTAGAGGTCCTTACTTTGATGGTACAAATTTTGCTAGTTGGAAGCATAAAATGAAAATGCATATTCTTGGACATAACCCCGCTGTTTGGGCTATTGTGTGTGTTGGTTTGCAAGGTGACTTCTTTGATGGGAGAGAACCAAACCGTGAAGCTACCGCGGATGAGTTGAAGATGTTGCAATACAATGCTCAAGCTTGTGATATTCTCTTCAACGGATTGTGCCCCGAAGAATTCAACAAAATCAGCCGCCTTGAGAATGCAAAGGAAATTTGGGACACTTTGATTGATATGCACGAAGGTACCGACTCCGTCAAGGAATCCAAGTTGGATGTGCTTCAAAGCCAACTTGACAAGTTCAAGATGAAGGATGGTGAAGGTGTCGCTGAAATGTACTCTAGGCTTGCTCTCATCACAAATGAGATTGCCGGCTTAGGAAGTGAAGAGATGACCGATAAATTCATCATCAAGAAGATCCTAAGAGCCTTGGATGGAAAATATGATACCGTGTGCACATTGATCCAAATGATGCCCAATTACAAAGATCTCAAGCCAACGGAGGTGATTGGAAGAATTGTTGCTCATGAGATGTCACTTAAGGATAAAGAGGAACTTCACAACAAATCAAGTGGTGCCTATAAAGCCTCATGTGAAGCCCCTACATCATCAAGTGAGAAACAAGACTTCAATGAAGAATTGAGCTTAATGGTGAAGAACTTCAACAAGTTCTACAAGAGTAGAAGCAAAGATAGAAGCTCCAAATCAAGGTCCTACAATGACAAAAGATCTTCTAGTCGAGAGCGAAACTGTTACAATTGTGGAAGACCCGAACACTATTCCAATGAGTGTACGGCTCCCTACAAGAGAAGAGAAGATTCTCCAAAAAGAAGAAGCAAAGGATCACCACCAAGAGAGAGGAGGAGTAGAGATTATCATTATGAACGAAGATACTCACGGAGAAGCAAGGATTCGGAAAGGAAGGAAAAATCATCAAGGAGCTACACAAGACGAAGATATCAAGCTCATGTTGGTGAATGGGTATCCGGCTCCGACTCCGACAGCCACTCCGAGAGAAGTTATCACTCCGACTCCGAAGATACTCAAGATGAAGGTGTTGCCGGTCTAGCACTTGTGTCAACCAACTCCTACGACATATTTGACTCACCAAATGAAGGAGCTGGAAGATGCTTCATGGCCAAAGGTCCTAAGGTAACACACCCCGAGTATGTTGATTTCAATAGTGATGAAGATGACTTGTTAGGTGATGATTTGCTTGGCGACAACTCTAGTGATGAACACTATGATGAAAGACCAATTAATCATGCTAATCAAGATAAAACGAGTGACAATGATAAGGAGCAGATTGAGGCTCTAACTAAAGAACTAAAAACTCTTAAGTTGGCTCATGACACTATCTTCGAAGATCATCGAGAACTTTTAAGAGCTCATGAGAAACTACGCTTTGAAAAGCTCAATCTTGAGCAAGAGCATGAGTTCTTAAAAGCAATCAATGATGATCTCCGCAAGAAAAGTTCTTCTTACATTGCCAAGCGTTTACTCTTATCCACATACATGCCTCAAGTCAAGTCTAACAGGAAAGATTCTTCCTCTAGTTGTAACAATGATCATGCTAAATTCAATATTGTTGCTTCTAGTAGTTCTCTTGATTCCACTAATGATTCTCTTAGCCAAGTTACACTTGAGCAAGAAAATAGCTTATTGAAGGGAATTATAGAGAAAGGAGTGTACAAAAGCCTTGCCGGGAGTAAGCAATTCGAGGAAATTGTGCGCAAGCAAGGAATGCACCGGAAGAATCAAGGTGTTGGTTTTGAACGAAAGTTCAATGCCAATGGAGTTGAATGGGAAGAAGATCAATACCCCAAGACAAAGTTTGTTCCTCAACAAGAGAAGTATACTTCTTTCAAGAGGACACAAGCTCAAGATGATCTTCCACCACAAGACTACGAGCAAAAAGGCAAGGACAAGCTTCAAGAGGAAATTGATGCATTTGAAGAAGCTCCTAAGACCTTAGTCAAGTGGATTCCCAAGACTTCTTCAAGTTCCACTTCATCAAGTACGACTACAACTCCAAGGATTCCCATCAAGATGATGTGGATCCAAAAGAAGAAGAACTAGAGAGTTCTTGAGGGTGACTCCGCCAACATACTTCACTCTTATCATTTTGGCAAGAACAAGTGCAATCAAATTCCACATCTTGCACTAGTTCAAGGAGTCACAAACCCTCTTGTTGGTAAGACAAGGGACAAGGTAACCTAAATGTTTTCATGGACATCATCTTTTGTGTGCATCACTCTATGTCTATGGATATCCTTGCTTGTTCCTTGTGGGACTAACCCATGTAGGTATTGAAAGTGCAATTCACTCAAATGGATAGCTCCAAGAGATCTACATCAACATTGAGCATCCACATCTTCAATATCTACATGAAGTCATCATCGACAAAACCCAAGGTTAGTTCATCCCTCTTAGGGGGGATATCACATCTAGGGGGAGCTTTACTCTAAGACTTGAGCTAAAGCAACTCTAAAGATGTGAACAAAACAATGCTTTATGTAAAAGTGGTAACCCCACTTGAGCTTAAACGATGAGTATGACCTACGATCAAGTGTTCTCACTTGACTCCTAAGTCAATATACTCATATATAGATGACCTAGTCATCGCAAATTGCTTGATAGATGCTAGAATTGGTTGTGCATGCCTTGCCACATATTTCATTTGCCATCTTATTGTGTGAGCATGCTATTTTACTCATTCGAGGACATCCACTTGTTGCTTTGATTGTTCGGTTTTATTTCTTTTTGCCAAGTGGATGGACAAGAATGCCTAAGAACCTCCTCTAGCTATCTATGCTTTTCTCGTCTCAAACTCTATTCATGCTGCATCACAAAATTTGATCAAGTCAGATTCGAACCACTCTGTGTGAAGAGCGCTCAGAGTCCCCGATTCGTCATAGACTTAAACTTCCAAAACCTCTTTATGATTCTCGGTCTAACCGATACTCCACTTTCGTTCCTAGCGAGATCATTAAGTTGATCTAGGTTTTTGATCTCGGTGCAACCGATCTGAACCTTTCGGTCTCACCGAGTTTCAGTAACTGCACGCAGTTATGAATCTCAGTGCCACCGAGTTGTTCAACTCGGTCACACCGACAGTGTCGGGCTATATATAGTCACGGGAAAAATTTGCAAATTTCTCCGAACCCCTTCGCCCGCGCAATAGCCTGCTGTGCCCCCGAGGTCTCCGGATCGTCTTCTCGCCGCCAGCAGCCTCCAGTCGCTGGTCTCCGTCGCCGTCAACGGGATTTCTACCCCGCCGTTGCCGCCGTAGCAAGTCCCCGCCGAACTAGGGTATGGACTTGATCTTTGTGCTATTCCTCAATCTGATTCCTAGCACATTGTGATCATATTGATTCTTGCCACGATTGAAACACTTCTATCCAGTCAAAACGCTCATAGATTAGGTTTGATTCAAAAATTCTAGGTTTAGGTCTCCTCCGAAACCATCTCGGACCCACCGAGTTGAAAAACTCGGTCCCACCGATTTGGCTTATGCCATTGCACAAGTGAGACTCGGTCTGACCGAGAATTACTTATCGGTGTGACCGATTTTTGAACTCAGTGAAACCCTAGCAGTCTCGGTGCCACCGAACTGTGACTCGGTCCGACCGAGTTCACTAGTTTAGGTTCCAGAACTGCTTCGGTATCACCGAGTTTGAAAGTCGGTAGATCCGAGATGATTTTAGTGGGAAACTAAAACTAAGTTTTTGAATCATTCCTTTTTTGCAAAAATCTCTGCATTTTGTGATGCTCATCCACTCTATCTCCTCTATAATCTATTCACAGGGTTAGCAGTCAGTTTGCATCATGTCAGACCAGAGTGACAGCCAAAACTTGTCAGAGCAGCAAGTGCAGCTGAGTGAGGGCACTAGCCCCTCAAGTTCCTCAGATGATGGCAGCAGGAGCACACCCAGCAACCTGCCTAAAGCTGCCACGAGACAAAGGAAGAAGAAAACCTCAGATTCTAAAGATGAGGACTATGTGGCAGAGGAAGAGGCCACTTCCAAGAGAGTTGAGCCAGGTCAAGGCTCAAAGCCAGGCCTGAAAATCAAAAGGCCAGCAGGCAGGCAGCCCATGTCAAAGGCTAGAGCCTCAACTGAGAAGCCTGCTCCCATTGAGCCCGTTGCAGCTGAGGGCAAGAAGAGGAAGGACAGAGTGAAAAAGACTATGGCTAGAGTGCTTGGGAAGGCCTCCATCATGATAGAAGAGGAGGAGGAAGAAGAGGCAGCTGCACCAGCGCCCAAGGCAGCCAAACTTATGGGAGATTCCATAAGGTCAGGGGGAGCTGCATCCAAGCCCAAGGAAGCACCTAAGGCTGCATCTAAGCCTAAAAGTGCACCAAAGAGAAACACAAGAAGCATCCCAGCCACTGAGAAGAACAAGGCCCCAGTGCCTGAGACCGTTGCAGAGGAAGAAGAAGAGAGTGTCCTTCGGAAGCTCAAGCCCAAGATCCCAGACCACAACGATGCTCATCCTGTGGCTGAGGATATGAAGCTAAGGAGAGACTCAGGGCTCAGGAAATGGAGAGAAGCAGATCCATATGCTTCTAGGAGAAGGACTGCAGTGGACTACAGGTTTCATACCAAGGAGCAACAGGATTTCTATGAGACTGTGCTGCTAGATAAGAAGCCCATTGTCTGTGATATGCGATGGGTTGATTGGACATATATCAAGGAGAATGAGGAACACTATCCTGGAGTGCAAGACAACTTCATAGCTTGTGGAGTAGCGGACTTTGTTGGGCAGAAGCTCACAAAGTGGAACGAGGAACTTATCATGCAGTTCTACTCCATAGCTCACTTTCATCCGGATGGCAGGATTACATGGATGTCAGAAGGTACAAGGTACCACTCTACTGTTGAGGAATGGGCGAAGCTAATCAATGCCCCAGAGGAGCAAGCAGATGACTTGGATATCTATGCCAAGAAGAAGATGGACCATAACTCCATGTCCAACATGTACAAGGAGATTCCGAATGAAGCACTTGACACGTTCAAGTTTGGCTCAGTGCATTATCTGCTCTCAGGATTGCCTACGATCAACTGGATACTTAGGCACACCCTTCTGCCCAAGTCTGGAGATCACAAGATGATCAGAGGTCACGCGATCAATTTGTTTCATGTTTTTGACGTGCCTCAAAAATTCAAAGTCATGAGCCTTATAGTGGAAACAATCAAAAGGACTGCGGCAGATCAGAAGAGGAGCTGTGGATATGCCCCTCAGATTCAGGAGCTCATCAACTCCAAGATGGGCACGGGCGTATATTTGTTGGATAAGGAACACCTGCCCATCCGTCCAGATTTCGAGGACAATGAAGTTGTTATGACTGAGAACGAGCCATCATCTGCCCAAGTATTTGCAAAGAAGGAGAAGGCGAAGAAGGAAAAAGCTGCCAGGATGCCTACTCAAGCGGAGGCATCTGATTACTTCTTGAAGACCAAACAAGAGCAGCTTGGTTACTTGATTGCATCCACGCTGAGAATTGAGCAAAGTCTGGCCAACCTCACTAAGAATCAGTAGAGCCTAGAGAGGATCATGGAACAGAAGTTCTATGACTTGGATGTCAAAGTAACAGAAGTTCAGTCTGCAGTGGAGCAGCTCCAGGAGGACATGAATGAGAGGAGACGCAGGACCATGACTCATGCTTTTTCTAGAGTGGCACGAGGTCCGAGGTCGTCTGCCGTGCCAGTTGCTGACACCAGAGCCACTACTTCAGCACCAGCTACAGCCTCAGCTCCAGCGTCTACTTCAGCCTCAACTCCAGCGACTACTTCAACATCTACAGAAGCCTTCGTCCTTGGAGTGATCCGGACTCCACCACCACCTGAAGATCAAGCCTGAGTGTCGATCTAGTGCTATGCATTTTCTAGAAACTTTTTGGTAACTTGTTGCCAAAGGGGGAGAAGATGTATAGATCATAGGCTTCGAGAGAGAGAGAGTGTTGCTTTTCTCTCTTGCTTTATTTGGTGGTTTTTCGAACCTTTTCTGCTTTTAAAGTGCTTGATACTACGTCCTTATGCCTGTGAGACATCGATGATCATGTGTTTGATCATAAGCTACACTTAATATTTGCTTGATGCTTGCTTAAATATTATCATTCTATCTATCGTTTGTGATCATTCACTATTCTTGGTGATGAGTGCATGTATTTCAATCTTATCATTTTTGAGCGCTCCACCAAGACGTATGTGACATGGAAGAGTAACCCATGATTCTAATTCTTTGTGCATTTCCAGTCCAAAGCAAATTTTAAATATGCACAAATTTAGGGGGAGCTCTTACTTATCACATACCTCTCAAAGCGACGATACATTTCATGCTTATTATCATTTGTCGAAGCTTTGATCTATATGTTGTCATCAATTACCAAAAATGGGGAGATTGAAAGTGCAACTATCCCTAGGTGGTTTTGGTAATTCATAACAACATATAGCTCATTGAGCTAATACTATTTCAAGATAATTATTTCAGGAAAGCTCAATGATTGGCATGGCATGGATGTGAAAGTGGAACCCTCAAAATGCTAAGGACAATGGATTGGCTCATGCTCAAAAGCTCAAGACTCTTCATTTTATATTTTAGTGATCCAAGATCACATTGAGTCCATAGGAAAAGCCAATACTATTAAGGAGGGATGAGGTGTTTCTTAATGAGCCTCTTGCTTCATGTGCTTAGTGATACGCTCCAAAACCCTCAACTACTTTCCCATATCCACATATGACCAAAACTCTAAGCCAAACTCGGTCCTACCGATTCTTCCTATCCGGCGCCACCGAGTTTCACTTGTCATTAGCCACTGCCAAACCCTAGCAATTCGGTTCTACCGATAAGGATCTCGGTCCCACCGAGATGGGGTTGCAAACTCTCTGTTTCCCTTTCGTAACTTTTCGGTCCCACTGAAAGAGCAAATCGGTCCCACCGAGATTGCAATGTAAACTCAGTGTTTCCCCTTTGTAACTTTTCGGTCTCACTGAAAGAGCAAATCGGTCCCACCGAGTTTGCCTGACCAACTCTCTGGTTAGCTAATTATCAAATTCGGTCTCACCGAGTTTGTGTAATCGGTCTCACCGAGATTACGTTATGCCCAAACCCTAACCAAATCAGTCCTACCGAGTTGCATGTCAGTCCCACCGAAATTCCTAACGGTCACTAGGTTTACTATTTCGGTCAGACCGAGTTTCCTGATTCGGTCCCACCGAGATTGGAAAACTGTGTAACGGTTGGATTTTGTGTGGAAGCTATATATACCCCTCCACCTCTTTCTCATTCAGTGAGAGAGCCATCAGAACACACACATCATTCCAACTCATATGTTCTGAGAGAGAACCACCTACTCATGTGTTGAGACCAAGACATTCCATTCCTACCATATGAATCTTGATCTCTAGCCTTCCCAAGTTGCTTTCCACTCAAATCTTCTTTCCACCAAATCCAAATCCTATGAGAGAGAGTTGAGTGTTGGGGAGACTATCATTTGAAGCACAAGAGCAAGGAGTTCATTACCTACACACCATTTGTTACTTCTTGGAGAGTGGTGTCTCCTAGATTGGCTAGGTGTCACTTGGGAGCCTCCGACAAGATTGTGGAGTTGAACCAAGGAGTTTGTAAGGGCAAGGAGATCGCCTACTTCGTGAAGATCTACTGCTAGTGAGGCAAGTCCTTCGTGGGCGATGGCCATGGTGGGATAGACAAGGTTGCTTCTTCGTGGACCCTTTGTGGGTGGTTGCTTCTTCGTGGACCCTTCGTGGGTGGAGCCCTTCGTGGACTCGCGCAACCATTGCCCTTGGGTGGAGCCCTGTGTGGACTCGCGCAACCGTTACCATTTGTGGGTTGAAGTCTCCATCAACGTGGATGTAGGATAGCACCACCTATCCGAACCACGGGAAAAACATCCGTGTCTCCAATAGCATTTGAACTCTCGAAACCCTTCCCTTTACATTCTCGCAAGTTGCATGCTTTACTTTCCGCTACCCATAAACTCTTTGCATGCTTGCTTGAATTGTGTGATTATTGCTTGACTTGTCCTATAATAGCTAAAATCTGCCAAGAACTAAAATTGGGAAAAGGTTAAGTTTTTATTTGGTCAAGTAGTCTAATCACCCCCCTCTAGACATACTTTCGATCCTACACTATGGTACACTTAATGGTCAAAATATTATTCATCCGGTCCTCACAGTGAATTGACAAGACCCTGTGCCCGAGGTGACACCAGTCCAGGCGGCGTGTTCTGGTTACCAAAGTCAGCCTCACCTTGTGCACTGTGTAGTCACTGTCACCGTCGCTGTATAGCATGCCTCGCCTCATCTCCCTCTCCCTTAGCACCACTCCATCTCTATCTCCATCTCCGTCTCGGCGGAGATCCTAAGGTCGCTCTTCATCATCTCACTGTGCCCCCACGTACTCTCGCCTCGCTCGCCTCCCCCAGTACCGCTATTCCCTCGCAAGCCGCTCCAGCACCGAGAGCCTTCTCCACCATAAATCAAGCCCCGAAAACCCCCACCTTCCAAACTCCACCATGGCCGAATGCGAACCGCGCAGCATCCATATGAGCCACGATTGGAGCAATCTCCCCAGTGACATCCTCGACCTCTGTTGTTCATGTATGGATATTTTGAGCGCCCTGCGGGTGGCTGCATGCTCGAGGGACATGCACACGACCATCATCGAAGTGAGGCCTAAGCTTTTCAAGACACCTTTCTTGCTGCTATCCAGTCTTGCGAGATTTTCTCACCATGATACGGAGGCATACATGATGCCATTCGACTTCAATCCGATCTCCATTAGCCAAAACTTCTTTGCAGGTATGTAGTGGCCACCGTACATCATTTCCCTTGACTTCGATCCGATCACCATCGCCCGAAACTTCTTGGCAGGTATGTACTGGGTCGGCATGAGTTCCCACTAGATGGCTGCCGTCAGAGTAGACAGGAAAAAGTTGGTGCTCGTGAACTTCCAGACCTCCCATGAGATTATCCTTCCTCCGTCAGATTATATAGAGTTTTACCATCGCGGTCCAAGTCATCTAGATTACCATGCAGTTGGACGAACCTTGTTTTGCAGAAGATTGTAATCTGCCAAGTGCCCACACAACATGCGGATTACGCAGACTTCAAGCTAATTGCCTTGTTCGACCGCAGACTCCCCTATCTTTACGCCGGTGCCTTCTTTTGCTGGAGGCAACTCAACTCGTAGTGGATCATCATCAAAGCTGATACACACTTCTATGATGCTATTGAACACAATGGCATCATCTACACAATCGACAAAGCAGATGGCACCACGTATTGCTGGGATGACGCCTGTAAGTTGTCTCCGTCTGATGTCAATGATGCCTCCATGACACTGTTTGAACTTTTTGTGATGATTGGCATATCCCTGTTTGAGCAGAATTTGAGTGGAACTATGGCAATGTATTAGAGACACCATAAATCAGCTATATTTGGAATGAGTTAATTCATGCGATTTTGACCATGTCATTACAGCCAATTTGTACCCCCGAATAATCAAACAGTTAGGAAGATATTGATATTCTCCTTATTTTATAGTAATCTATATACTACTAAATATGAGTGTGTATTAATGGCCATGTTAGTTTCCTCATTTTCATGATGGAGAAACATGCATCACACTGTTGGTTTCATCTAACCATACATTAGGGAAGTAAATGTGCATATGGAGAAGTCTATATTTGGAGGTAGTGAAATCCTGTAATGCTTACCATGTGTACATACCTATATTCGCCCTTCAGCATTCAATGGCTAGAATAATACGCTCACAATTTTTTTCCCATAGAACATGAGTATATAACAATGCATGGTCTGTTAGTTTCCTTGAAGAATTTGTTTGTGAAGACAGAACATGATTACATAACATGCATGAACTGGTAGTTTCCTGTGAAGAATCAATTATGAGATAACACCATGCATGGCACTTCTATATTTTTGAACCCAGTATACTTTTCCCTGTATTTTCCTCCCAGTTCCAACAGGGACATATCAATGTTGTTTCTTGCATTATCCTACTCATACTCTGAACAATGCTGATCTTACATTAACAATGCCTGTCCTTTTTGATATGATGCAGTGTCCCTATAGTTACTGCCCTTTGTAAACACACCACCTTTGCCAAAAACAGGGAAGCACAACTGGTTCCTCGCTCGATTAGATGACGACAAAAGACTGGTGATCATTTGGACAGATGAGCCCGAAAAGTTATATTGCAAAAACCCCACTGTATACAAGCACCGTGAAATACATGAGCATCCGGACAATGGCTGTTACGTCTATGAGCAGGATGCCAGCTTGTTGGGGTCTTCAGGATTTTTGAGTTGGAGGTGGGTAAACTGCCTTAGTTCTCACTCTCTGTTTCTTGGACTCAATTATCCAATTGACCAGGAGATCACCGTTGGCAAGGACCTTGATGGCAGAGATGCTCTATTTGTTATGGAAAACTGTGTCTACACGGCGAGCCCTAGGAGTTTTGGAGAAAACTCCCCTGATTGTCAACAATACAGCCTGCAACCAAAAGAAGGCGAGAATGACAAAGGCATCTGGATTAACTTTGATCCTTGGATGTGCCGAGTCCAACAGCCAGCGATGTGGTTCAAGTATTTAGGTTGATAGGTAATTGGGCTGTTGTGTCGAAAGGGTGGAGTACTGGTCTCTCCGGATCACTGGTGGCTGAAGCGGGGCTTCAAATTATGATGGTGTTGGATCATCCCTCTTTGAATGACTTGTTGTCTCTGCTGCTTGTTCTGGATGGGTAGTTCTCTCTTTTCTTATGCATATTCCTTGTCATTTGGTCATCTTCGTCTATGTCACTCTTACTATGAAATAGTTGCCTCTATTTAGAATGTCATTCTTGTCTGGATCACGAGAGTCTGAGCGCTGCAGATGGGTGCGTTTTGGTGGTGTAGCAAGACTTATTATGAACTATCATGTCTTGCTGTTTATGTCAGTAGTAGTCACTAGTCAGTGTTTGAATGTTGTACATATATCGTTGTTTCGAACTATTTATTGTCTCGAACTGGTGGTGGGCTAAATGATGGCATCACCATTCTCCAGTGTTCAGAGTATATCTCGTTTTTTCAAGTTACAATTTGAGCTCAGTGTCTTTTCGATGATGTACACTTGTTTAGGCCAGTGAGGTGTCGTTGAATATGGGCCGAGTAGTAATGCAATGCCAAACAGGTCAATTATGACTCCCAGGCCGGGCTCTCAAAAGATCCTCAAAAAAGGTCGGGCTCTCAAAAAAAGAAAGAATTGGGACTCTTGCGCGCCGACATGTGGGCGCCACCGGTGTCTTCGTGCGCTTGCACGCGAAGAGCATATTGGCGCGTGTTAGAAATTCATGCTACCTTTTCATCCCCAATCTCCCGCCCCTCCCCCACCTCTGGAATCTCGATTCCTACTCATGTTCCCCCAAATCCCCCACCTGTAATCCCTGTACTCAAGTGCACTATCATGTCGCCGGTCAATGCGGATCTCTGAGCCGGAGATCCTGAGGTCTGTCCTGCCTTTGGTCGCTGCGTGCTGTCGCTCAACAGTGGCATGGCAGCGCTTGACGACCAGTTTGTCGGCAAAGTGCTGATGGTAACCATCAACAGCGACCGACCTCTCGTCTCGTCGGACGACCTTATCAAAGCTCTTGGCATTCCACACGGCATCCAAATAAGTGACTTGCAAGTCTGTCCGCCACCGGCTGATTTCTTCGTCAGGTTCCAGAAAACTTTCGACTACAATTGTGTGTTCGAATCTTCCCGGCGTTTGTCCTGCGATGGCGCACTGGTGAGCTTTGATCGGTGGCACCCAGGATGGGGCTCAGTGCCCTCTGAGCTTGAATTTTTAACAAAGCTTACCTTCCACGGCATGCCTCGACGTGTTTGGAACGACGAGTCCATGAATGAGCTTACTAACGACCTTGGAGGTGAGATCGTAAGTATGTTTGTTCCTCCAGACAGCTGGGCTGTAACGGTTATGGCATGGATGAAGAAGCCGTCCACCATACCGAAGGTGATTGGTGTTGAGATACCGATGCAGGAACCGGGGTTGTACTATTCATCGCCACCAAGGCAGTCGCGGACCATGTTAGGGATGTACCTGTATCGAGTGTTCGCACATGTCGAAGAAGTGGTCAATCCATCAATCGAAGTCCTGCCGCCCCCGCTGGTGCCCGAGTCCATCGATGAGTTCCATTATAGGAGTCATCGTCAGACTTTCCCCGTGTTGCTCGAAATGATGGATGGCACAGGGCCTACTCCATCGCGTGGCGGAGGCCACTGCTTCTTTGGGAGAAGAGGCAGGGCTGGCTGCCTGGATGTGCTCTAATTTGAGGTAACAACTGAATCTTGTTAGATACTAGTTAAATCCGAGCTATAGGTGTGAACCACTGATGTGCCAGTACATTTGATTGTGACCAGTTCTATTTTTTACCTAAACTTTTTTAGAAAGGGTTGTACATCAACTTAATGTTCTAGCAGAACTTATATATTGTGTTGTCTGTCTGTTTTCTTTGCACAACATTCAAGATATTTCCCCGTCATTGATAAACACGATGAACCGTTATGTACGAGTTCGTTAGTTTCAACATAGCCCTACCCGTAGCGATCCACTGCTTCCACCCTGATTGTGCCGCCTGCGTGAAATATTTGTATGCAAGTTCAGTGTGCTATGATGTTCTATATGATTGTGTCAACTATATAAGTTTTTACTGAGCATCATCAATGCATATGACTGAAAGATGTATTTATGAGCATCGACCGATGGGTCTCTCTCTCTCTCTTACACACACACATGCAGAAGTGGGACCCGTTGAATTATTTCTTCGCTCGTGACATCTTTTAATTAGGTTCCACTGTACTCTAACTTTTTTCTTAAGTTATTAATTGATCTTAGTGACTTCAAAAAGTTGTATAGAAGCCTTGTTTGGGCCTTTCCAACGTCGCTGAATGTGGGCTGAGTAGCCATGTAAGGTTGTACTATACTACACACGCCTTTTTTTCAACATCAGCAATGCAACTGGGCCGACAGTTGTACACAATCCGTGTCAACTTGTTATTCTCCGCCCCGCTGGGCTGCAAATCTTTCCTAGGAGGGATGCATTAGGCTTAACAAGAAAATGGGCTTTAAGAAATAATAAATGGGATGTAATTATAAAAACTGTGCAGTAACTATAAAAAATGCACCAAACACGTCATTAGTTTAAAAATATATTATTTTTGGAATTTGAAAATTTTAATTTCATTACTTGTTGCGCGTGCAATATTTTGTTGGATTTTTATGCAATACAAATTTATTTTGAAATTATATTTAATCTGACTAGAAATTTTGGGATAAAAATATTTCAGATCCCATCAAAAATATGCAAGGCTTTCTCAACTTATAGTCAACACACGGTTCTAGCAGCAGTGGCTATTGGATGTCCATCCAACGGATGTCGTGCTTCTTCTTCAATCTCGGATATTCTTTCTTCAGCCGCCCAAAAAATGATACCTCCCCCTGACATCTGGGGCGCATCGTTTCAGAGGCTGACCTGTGGGCCTACTAAGTTGACGCATAGCAAGAGCTTTGTCAACTTAGTCAATATAAACAATTCTAGCTGAAGTGACCGTACGATGCCCATCTAATGGCCGTCGTGCTTCTTCAACCTCTGGTCTTCTTGCTCCAGCCGCCCAAACCAGCGTCGGTTGTGCCGCGTGCTCCTGTCTCCCGTGGCCGGGTGTGATGCCGTGGAGGCCTCACCGCCCCTACTACTCCCACGCTGGCCAGGCCCTATGGCGACGGCGCCCTCATACTGAAGCCGAACCAGTGAACCCTCGTACTTCTCTCCGCGCGGGCATCCACCATCGCATCTTCCCTGGCTCCGCGTGTCCCCTTCCTAGGCCTCATCGTCGTCCACTGGCTTGGTGCTCTCGGTGCGACGTGGTCAATGTGGTCAAGGAACGACTTCCATCGAAAGAGTACTGTACGTGGAGAGGCTGACAGCTGGGTCCACGGCCGCCGCAAGGAAGTGCCTCCTTATTACGTGCAAAATAATGATTCCTCCACCTGACAGCGGGGACCCACCGGACGGGCCACCATATTTCACGAAAAAAATGTTTCCTCCCTGACTGCTGGGACCCACCAGCTACATATTCATGTGCAAGGAAGTGTGTCCATATTACGGGCAAAAAAACGATTCCCCCCTGACTGCTGGGACCCACTAGCTACATCTTCGCACGCAAGGAAGTGCCTAACAGTCGGGACCCACCTGGTCGAAGCGTACGTAGTGTTGTCATTTTGGTCACGAACGTGTACGTACATACTGGTCGATTGGTCTGTCTGCAGGCTGCAGTGATGAACCCTGGCCGTACAAGGAAGGGTACGTGTCATTGTAGAGGCGCGCATGTAGCATGTCACGCAGCCCCATTAATATCGTCTACACGTACGTACAATGGCCAGGGTGCAAGAAAGTAAATACGGCAACGTACGTACATACGAGAAGGGTGTCGAACGCCTACTCACGCATACGTACGGCCAGGTCTCATGTACATGGCTGGGTCGGAACGGAGGAACTGCGTCGTCGTCGTGTTCATCGGGAGGCAACGGAATGCATTGTGTTCATCAGGAGGCAACAGAATACGCCGTGCTCATCAAGAGCCAACCGGCTTGGACGGAACAACCAACCAAAAAAAGGCCTGGCGTATCGTAGAACGGAGGAAACGGCCTTGTGTTCGACCGGCCAGGGTCGAAACGGGATCCTGTTCATCAGGAGGGGTCTGGCATACCACAAAACGGAGGAAACGAACTTCTCTCGGACCTCCTATGGTTGAAACAGGGTCCTGTTGATCGGGAGGGGTGTGGTGTACCACAAAACAGAGGAAACCGACTTGTGTTGGAGCACTACGGTCGAAACGGGGGTCTTGTTCATCGGGAGGGGTGTGGCGTACCACAAAACGGGGCTCCACGAGATACTGTTCATCTCCACCGTCGACGTCCTCCAGCCTCCACCTGCGACTGTTCATCCACGAGCTCATGTTCATCCAGCCTCCACCGCTCCTCCACCGGCTACTGTTCAACCAGCCATCTCCACGGGGTCCTGTTCAACCACCCCTCCACGGGATACTATTCATCCAGCCCTCCACCGGCTACTGTTCATCCAGCCCTCCACGGGGTCCTGTTCATCCACCCCCAACCAGCTCGATCGATCGGGGACCTGTTCATCCAGAGGCAACACCACGGGGTCCTGTTCATCCAACCCCCATCGGGAACTGTTCACCGAAACCCCCCAACAACGCTCACTGTTCATCCAGAGGCAGCACCAGCTTCAGTTAGCAGCAGTAGCATAGGAATCGCTCGATCGGATTCAGTTAATAGCCATCGATTGATCGCTCGGATTCAGTGACGCATAGCCTGCAGTGCAATCGCTCGGGTTCAGTAGGCGAACGCCTCGCTCGCGTTCAGTTAGAGCCCAATGCCTCGCACCCACGCGCGTACGTGTATGAGAGAAACGTGCATCGCTCGGCCCCGACCAGCCACCGTAACCGGGAACTCCCCGATATTTTCCTCGCCCTCGCTTCTACCACAGTTTTTTTCGTCATGGACGGCCCAAAGAATGTCATGCAGCTACGTCTCCGGCCCGCCCAGGATGAGAAGCCCATTTTCTGTCATGATTTTTTGTCATAGAAGTAGGAGCCTACCACATCTATGATGATACCGGGTTTTCTCACAATTATCGTCATAGAAGTGTCATAAGCATGACAGAATTTTTTTTGTTCGGCCCAAAATGTCACGGATGTGTCTTTTTTTGTAGTGATATGTCTGTGTAGAGATTCCAGTATGGACCACATATAGATGTATATAGATGCATTTTCGAGTGTAGATTCACTCATTTTGCTCTGTATGTAGCCTATAGTGGAATCTCTAGAAAGACTTATATTTAGGAACAGGGGTACGAGGTAGTACCATGTATGACATCTACATATCTAATTTAGCAGCCGGTAGTAGAAATCATTGTCCGCACAAAGGGATTAATGTCGAAGATCCTAGCAAAGCATGCTGGCAGGAACACAACAATACAATAGAGAGAGACGCACTTACAAGATCATGGCAATGCCTCAGTCCAGGATCTTGGTTGGCCAAGCTGTTAGATCTAGAAGAAACATCGTCCTTGTAGTTTTTGCCAACTACATAACATGTAATAGCGACCTGTTAGTATATTTGAAGTACATCGGGCAGGTGATGCTGGACGGGTTTAAAGGTGACAAGTACCTAGTCCGTGGCGGGTGCTTGGCATCTTGCCAGACGGTGGGAATCAGGTTAGAAACGTCAATGGTGACGATGTTGCGCTGGCTGTCAGGGTCCGGTAAGGAAATCTAGAACCATCGAGTAGGGTGTTTGTGGAGCGGCTCCGGTAGGGTGGACTACGGTGTGGGTGAAGTGGATATGTGGCCGTGGACAAGGGCGTCGGTGAAGCTGCTCCGGTGGTTGGGTTCAGGATGGTGTTGAAGACGCGGATCTACGGCCGTGGACGGGGCGTCAGAAGTTGCTCCAGTAGGTTGGACGAGGGTGCAACAAAGCAGATCTGAGGCCGTGGACTTGTGAGTTGGAAAAGTGGCCCCGGTAGGGTTGAGAATGTTATAGGCGAAGCTACTCTGGTAGGGTTAACGATGGTGTCGGTGAAGCGGCTCCGGTAGGGTTGAGGAAGGTGTCCGCGAAGAGGATCAGAGGCTATCGACGGGGGCGTCGATGGGGCGGCTCCCAGGGGGTGTGGACGAAGCGTCTCCGGTGGGGAGTACGAAGGAGCCGCTGCAGATGCGCTGCGGTTGATGAGAGTACTGGCGAAGCAGATCCGGCGTCGTGGACAAGGGCGACACTGAATGGGCTGTGGTACAGTGGTGGATGAGTAGTCTACTTGTTTCTAGGGGAGGTGAGAGGGGTAGATGCGGCCGCAGAAGCAGATCTAGCAAGGTGGACGCCGCTGGCAGTGAATGTGCTCAGGTACGCCAGTGGATGGGCGTTCTAGGGTTTCGAGAGGGGAGGGTTAGAAAGGCCGATGAAATACGGACGGCGTGATGTAAGATGCTCTGGTGTTGTGGAGTTAGTCGTTTTTGTGGGAGGCGGAGAGGAAATGGGGGTGTCGTGTGGTGCGGGAACCAGAAGTTACCAAAGCAGCCCCGACCTATTATGTAGATGAGGGTATTGTAACTGTTGTTCTCCATGCAGCAAGGACAAAAGGGGAATTTCGCCTGCTAAATACTAGGTGGCGGAAATTTTAGAAGGAGGCGGGAGATTTTCCACCTGCGGGATCGTTCGTATCTAGTTTAAACTAATTTTGGACCGTGCTAGCGGGAAGGTCATGCAAGACTGTGTACGCGGGGCACGCGTCAGCAGTTAATAACTGGTGTGAAGCCCACCCCGGAAAAAAGACAATAACTCAGGGTGATGCACCGATAACTTGGACGTTCACACGGGCACGACCAATCGTACGGGTGTGGAGGCGCGTTATCGAAAAAAGGATCAAACGCTCAACCTATGTATTTCTCATGTAAATAGGTAATTTAGTGCCATTGGTTATTTACTTTAAACATAACGCATTGACGTGTTAGTGTAGAGGCGCACAAAAAGAAATGGATATTGTAGTCCCAGAAAAGAAATGGATATTGTAGTCTGCTACTTAAAAGTGTTACCTCATATTATTACATAGCCTCCATTTCATAAATTGCGTACTCGTTGAATTCATATATGAATATTACATATATTACTTCATAGTAGAACCTTAAATCATCCAAGACTAATGAATTTGAATGCAAGACTAACAATGGTGCATGTAGATGATAGCTACATTGGTTGTTTGAAGAAACATCACTGTAACTTTGGCATGCACAATTGAAAAGGTTTATTTAGATAGAAAAAATGTGATATGTGAGTGTCCAATCTTTGTAGCGTTGAATCGATATTGTACCTTTGGCCACGATATGAAGTAGATATTGATTTATGTTTGAGCGATTCACGTCCACGATCGCTAGATAGTGATACAGGAATGAACTGTGCAATCTCTCTCACACGCATACATATCGCATTTCACCGTCGGCATCCGAATCACACACGCGCACTTCATGTATTTCTCTCCCTCCGTCAAGGTTAGAATTCGTCTTTCTAGCCCTTCTTGCAAGTCTCTCACACAGAAACATGCATGCTCTCTCTGTGGAACACGCCTACCCCTTTAATTCCGCCCACCCACAGCCACTAATATCACAAAGTATGATTATGTCTCTCACGCATATGCCTAAGGTTAGCTCGAGTTCCGGAACCATATGAATACATACAATGGGATTCCGACAGAGCACCTTTTGTTTTGAGATTTCGCTCTCTCTCTCTATCTATCTCTCTCTCTCACACACACTCACGTGCGTACACATTGTTTCTCGCTTCATTTTTTCTGGCACTTGCATGCACATCGTTTGTTTATCTCCGTGATGCTTTAAGTATGCCTCGCACACATGCTATCTACCTATCCCTTAATATAGATATGTGTCGCACAAACTCCTTCTCCCTACTAGCAAGATGCCCATGCGTTGCACGGAACATCAAGATGCATTTGTATGAGTAGTTTATCTTGTGGGAGAAAAGGATGAATGAGGGAAGGCCTTATTTGCAAATGTGGAGAGGGGTGTGGGTATCTTTTTGCAAAATTGCCATAATGTCCTTCCTATCCATCGAATATAAATCGGATGGCCTATATTTTAGGATGGCAGGCACACCATCATCACCAATTCTGTTTTTATAAGAGTAGAGATATGTAAGTGTCATTGCTCCCCCCACACCTCCCACACACACTTCCCGGCACCGAAGGAGTAGGGTGACACCATGATCTTGATACTAAACTATCGACTGGCTTCTGTCTCAAACACACACACACACACTACCCGACACCGAAGGAGTAGGGTGGCACCTCGATCTTGATAGTAATCTATCTACTGCTTCTCTCTCAAACACACACACATACACACACCCCCTAATTGTGCCTTTGTGCCTACCGTGCACACTCTCGATATGTCTTTCTCTCTCTCCCCTCTCCCCACCCCACCCCAACAATGACAGCAGAAGTTGTCGGATCATGGGTTCCGGAAAACCCTTGAGGTTCGAACCCTAGGGTGCGCACGAAGTATTCCTCCCCTCTTGTTCGCTCGCTCGACAATCCCATGGCCTAGCTCGACGAACCCAAGGAACACGGGACACAAAGGTTTATACTAGTTCGCGCCACCGTTGTGGTGTAATACCCTACTCCAGTGTGGTGGTGGTGGATTGCCTCGAGGGCTAGGGATGAACTAGTACAATGGATGAACTGCCACCTAAGGAGAGGTGTTCTTCAGCTCGATGAGCAGGTGTGTGTGAGGATGGTCTGAATGATCTGTCCCTTGCTACAGTGGTGGCTAGCCCTATTTATAGAGGCCCTCGCCCTCTTCCCAAATGTTAGCCGGGAAGGGATCCAAGAAAGATCAAGTTTGAAGGGGGACAACTAGTACAATCTATCCTGACAAAAGGTGGTCTTCGTCTGCAAAAGACTTTGGTGGTGATGCTACTGTGGGCTCTGCGGTGACCTTCGTCCTGCCGTCCTGCTAGTCTTGGCCTTGTTGCACCGATAAGGAAACCTTTGCCTGATGCCTCGGGACTCCTCGCCTGCGCCTGCCTCTTGAGCACCAAAGAGGAAAATGGTACACTGCGCCCGCTGGTGCCCGCGTGACCTTGGTCATCATGGCTCATGTCACGTGAACCTCGCGAGGTGCCCTTTGCATACATATCTCCGCTCCTCGGGAGCCAGCCTAGTGAGGCTGCCCCCAGGGCGGTCTTGGCGTCGTCCGCCTCATGGGGCTTGGCCCCTCGCGAGGGTCTTGAGTTTTTGCTGCAGATGATGGGCCGTACCAGGCCACTGGTGGAGCTATGCCGTGGGCCATAGGAAGGCAAGTCCGGGTACCCCCATACCCATGACGCCGACAGTAGCCCCCGGGCCCAAGGTGCGCTTGAACTTGGCTTCGAGGCGAAGCCAAAGGGCAAGTGCGGAGCGCCGCGGGCCCCAACCGCCTGCGCCCTTGGTCGTCGCGTGGCAATTGACGGGACGTGGGCGCCTCCGCTTCCCCATGCTGCCTTGATATCTGTTCGACGTGACGAGTCTCTACTACATGCAGAAGAAAACCACCATTACCTGTGATCGTGGAGGCTGGCGGTTGGCCTCCCTCTGGCTATAAATGAGGAGGGGTGCAGAGCCCCGTCGCTCATCTCTTCCTCCATTCCGCCTGCTTCTTTTTCTTCCTCCTCACTTCGTCATCTTGCCGCGACACCCATGGCATCGATGAAGAGGTTCTCAGCCGCAGAGAAGGGGAAGACGCGCTAAGAGGGGCCCGGCTCACCACTGCCAAAGAGGGGGCACGGCCGTCGCCGCAAGCACGCTGCGACCCCTGCCGCAGCACCCCAGGGGCGCGGGCGTACTCCCTTGGGAACCGGTGGTGTCATCCCTGGAGGCCGCCGTGGTGCCTCCTCCCGCGACGGGGGCCATTCCAAGCGAAGCAGCCCTTGCGTCGAGGGAAGGCGCGCCGTCGTCGCCCGACCCCCTCGGCCAAACTTCCATTCGGCGAAGGTGCTCCCGGAGTTCGTTGTGTGGTCGGAGAAGCCGGCAGCACTTGGCTCCAGCTCCCGCGCTCCTTCGCCGGTGAGCTGCCGGCCGCAGGTCTCGACGACTTCTAGCTACAAGCTGATGGCTGCTGCAGCAAGGCCTCATGTGCCGCGGTGGAGGTTTCCGTTGTGGGCAACGCAGTCCTGGCCCGCGGCTGGCAGACGTTTGCTCGTGCGTGCGGCTTTGGCAGGAGGTGCACCCTCCACTTCAAGTACGATGGCGTCGCGACCCTCTACGTGAGGGTTTTTGGGGAGGATGGCCGCCGTGCAGGGAGCTGCCCGAGGACAGCGGCAGTATCAATGAGCTGGGTCTTGATGACAGCCACGATGACGCCGAGGGCGGGCTCGCCCTTGGCGATGGCCGTGGCCTGTCCAGTGGTGGCAGCTCCTCCTCCGGTGAATGCTCTAGCAGCGGTGGTTATGACCAATCGCCACGCCGCCGGACTCGCTATGAGGACGATGGTGGTCATCCCACTGTCGCTCCCCTGTGAAGCGCGAAGAGGACTCTGGCTGAGTCCGGGGGATGCGCTAGGGGCCAGCCCTCGTGAGCTGCTGCGGGCATGGGCGTCGCTTTTGCTTGTCCTTTCCTTTTTCCCTATATTCCAATAAACAAGTATGGGGCCCTGCGAGGGTGTGTAATGAGCCGTAATTTTCATGCCGCTCATGTTATGTTTATCGTTTCTATGATGTGTTGCGGTATATGTGCTTTATGTAGGCGTAGAGGGATAACTTAGCTTAACATATCCGAGGTAGTTTCCACCTCACGATGGCGCGCGCCTCCTCGCATCTGGTGAGGCTTCCCAACTGCCAACTCGGGAGCCGCTGAACGTGGGAGACACGCGAAGCTGCAAAAATTCGTTAGGAATCCTTATCCTTCCTTGTGCGAGGCCTCAGGCATAGGATGATCATGGCCTAGCGCACCACGTCGCGGTATCCGTGGGGCACGGACTTAGAAGGGTGCGCTGATCATGAGCTCAATCGAGGGTGCCTCGCGAAGATCAGGGGAGCCGAACCTCTGGAGCGACAGGGCTTTGGCGAGGTGTGCCCGCGACCGGGTTAGGCTAGCACATGCACACACCTGCCCAGCCCCCGCGCGAGGCGCACGAGTGGGAGTGTCAGGCAACTGCCGTCCTCCCCGGCGCAAAGCAAGAACCGAGCGAAGAAACATAGAGAAGAAGGGATTCAACCAAGCAAATTAAGAAACACTAGAACTTCAAATTCCATAAGAAAGGTTGCAAGCCAACTACAGAAAGCAAATGAACAGCCGTGTCCGGCACTTAGTCTAGTCTTCTCACCAGCGCGAAGCTAAGTGCTACCACTAGGACGTGGGAGGGAGCCCACGAGGCTCGAGGGTGGCACTCCGGAGACTCCGCGACATGTACATCCCCACTCATTATTATGTGAGAGTGTCACGAGCGGAGACCTTCACATGCACTAGGCCTTGCTTCATGGGTAGAACTTCTGGAGGTGCTGGATGTTCCAGGCGTTTTGGATGAGGATCCCGTCCAGTGTCTCCAGGCGCGCGGCGCCAGGCCTGGAGACGCGGGTAATCCTAAACGGGCCCTCCCACATGGGTGAGAGCTTATGCTGCCCTTCCCTGGAGAGCACCCGCCTCAGGACGAGATCGCCCACCTCGAGCATCCTGGGGCGGACGCTGCGGCAGTCATACCGTCGTAGCGCCTGCTGGTATCTTGCCGCCCGGAGTGAGGCTTGGTGGCGGCATTCCTCCCCCAGCACGAGGTCGATGCCCCGCATGGCGTCCCGACGTGCCTCGTCGAACGCCAGGACCCGCGCGGAGCGATGCCTGGCCTCGTGAGGAAGAATGGGGTCTGCCTATTGGCATGGTGGCGGTGGTGCGGATGGACCATAGCACGGACTAGAGCTTGTCGTGCCAGCCCCTACCGCAAGCCTCGAGCTTCTTCTTGAAGGTCCTGGTCTTGAGGCCTCTCAAGACCTCCGTGTTGGTGCGCTCGGCTTGTCCATTGCTCCTCGGGTGTGCCATTGAGGCGTAGCATATTTGCGTTCCAAGGTTAGCACAATATGTCTTGAAAAGATTGCTAGTGAACTGCGAGCTGTTGCTGGTGATGAGGCGGTTAGGGACCCCAAACCGACTCACGAGGCCCTTGATCAACTTGACTGTGGAGCCTGCTGGGATGGTGCGGACGGCTTCCACCTCCGCCCTCTTGGTGTACTTGTCGATGGCAACGTAGAGGTAGTGATAACCCCCAGGCGCTCGAGGGAAAGGGCCCAGGATATCCAGCCCCCAGACCGCGAATGGCCACGAGAGTGGGATAGTCTGGAGGCCCTGGGCACGCTGGTAGATTTGCTTGGCATGAAACTGGCAGGCCTCGGAGGATCTTACCAGCTCAGTTGCGTCAATGAGTGTCGTGGGCCAGTAGAACCCACTGCTGAACGCCTTGCCCACTAGGGTCCATGACGACGAGTGATGCCCGCAATCTCCTCCATGTATGCCAACTAGCAGCTCGTACCCCTGCTTCCTAGAGATGCATCGCATGGAAACATCATTTGGTTGCTTTCTGTATAGCTCACCATCCTGGATGCAGTACGCCATAGCCTGCCGAGCCACGCGCTCCGCATCTTCCTCCTTCTCCGGCAGTGTTCCTTGCCCAAGGTATGCCCTGAACTCTTTGGTCCAACACCCCTCCTGAGGCTCGAGTGCGAGGAGCAGACGCACTCCTGAGCTCTAGCCACAGACGGGGGCTCTTGAGGCTGGTGGTGGGCGAAGCTCCTCTCAGGGCAGTGTTGGCTCCGCGGCCGGATGGGCCATAGAAGGCTTGAAGAGCCGCTCCTCGAAGATGCTTGGTACCTGTGGCTGACACTTGGACGCCCTCTTGGCGATGTCGTCGGCTTCCATGTTCGTGCCGCGGGGCACATGCTGTAGTTCCAGGCCCAAGAATTGCTTCTCCATCTTGCGTACCTCCACGAGGTATGCCTCCATGTGATCATGCTTCAGCTCGTAGACCTTGTTGGAGAAGTTGACGAGGAGCTGAGAGTCTCCCTTGATGGCGAGACGCTTCACCCCCAAGGCTGCTACAGCCTTGAGGCCGGCGATTAACCCCTCATATTCCGTGATGTTGTTGGAGACCTTCTCGCCCTGCTGGAAGCGGAGCTGCACGTCGTAGTATAGCTTGTCTTGAGTGGGCGAGATGAGCATGGCCCCATCCCCCTCGCCTTGGCGTGCGAAAGCACCATCGAAGTACATGACCCAACCATCTAGCACTTCACTTCCTGGCGAGAGGGATCGGTACTCGCTTGCTTCGGGTTCCGGAGCGTCGGTCCATTCTGTCACGAAGTCAGCGAGGGCGGCTCCCTTGATGACCCTGGTTGTGCTGAACTCCATCTGAAATGCCTGCAGTTCGGTGTTCCACTTGGCGACTCTTCCTACAGCGTTGGGACTCCGGAGCACCCTCTCCAGCGGGTAGGCTGAGACGACCTTAATTGGGTGACTTTGGAAATAATGACGCAGCTCGCGTGAGGCCACTAGGAGTGTGAGCAGAAGCTTCTCTGGCATGGGGTATCGTGCCCTTGCATCCCGTAGTACCATGCTGACAAAGTACACCGGGTGCTCGACGAGGGTGGGAGCATTGACTGAGCCCGAGGCCTCCGAAGGTTGGGACACCTCCTGAGGTGGAGGGACCTCAGGAGCTTGGTCACCCATCGGGGCCTCCGCTGACCCAAGAGCTCCGTCTTGTGGGGCCTGATCATCCGCAGGTATCGCTACAGCTCTTGTGGTGCCGTCCTGGTGCTGCCTCGCCCCTGCTGAAGGTGCGGCACTGCGCGGCGGGCTCTTGACCTGGCACTCCTCCCGGACAGCCACCAGCGCCGCGCTGGCGGAGTGAGGCGTGGCGGCCAGATAGAGCACCAAAGGCTTGAGGGGACGAGGCACTACCTCAGCGGTGGGCTGGTCAGGTATCTCTTGAGGTCTTGAAACACCAGGTCGGCCTCCGGGGTCCACTCGAACGGGCCCTTCTTCTTCATCAGCTTGAAGAACGGCAGGGCGCGCTCCCCCAGCTTGGAGATAAAGTGCCCCAGCAAGGTCACGCACCCCGCAAGCTTTTGCATGTCCTTGAGGGTTTGCGGCGGGCTCATATCTTCTATTGCCTTGACCTTCTCCGGATTCACCTCAATACCCCTTTGTGATAGGAGGAAACCCAACAGCTTGCCGAAGGGGACGCCGAACATGCACTTCTCCGAATTGATCCGTAGGTCCACCTGGCGCAGGCTGGCAAAAGTCTCTTCCAGGTCTTGAATGAGGGTCCTCGCCTCCCGAGACTTTACCACGATTTCATCGACGTAGGCCTCAGCGTTCCTCCCGAGCTGCTGGCCCAGGGCAATGTGCATCAGTCGCTGAAAAGTCGCCCCAGCGTTGCGTAGTCCGAATGGCATGCAGGTGTAGCAGTATTACCCCACACGGGGTCAGGAAGGCCGTCTTCTCCACGTCCTCCACCGCCATCTTGATCTGGTGATAACCTGAGAAAGCATCTAGAAAACACAGCAAGTCGCACTCGGCGGTGGAGTCAACGATCTGGTCAATGAGCGGAAGCGGGAACGAGTCTTGAGGGTAGGCTTTGTTGAGGTTGGTGAAGTCGACGCACCTGCGTTCCTTCCCGCCTTTCTTGGGCACGACGACAGGGTTCGCCAGCCACTCTGGGTACCGGACCTCACGGATGACACCCGCCGCTTGTAGCTTGTGGGTTTCCTGTACGATGAAGGACTCCTTCTCCGGGGACTGTCGTCGCGCCTTCTGCTTCACAGGGTGCACATTGGGGCACACCCCCAAGTGATGCTCGATTACCTCCCTTGGGACCCCCACCAGCTGCTTGGGCTCCCAGGCGAATACCTCCTTGTTCGTGTGCAGAAACTTCACCAGTGCCTCTTCTTGGTCAGGGTCGAGGTTGGTGTCTATGGTGAAGGTGGCTCCCGAGGCCCCGTCCTCCTCCACCGACACATGCTTTGTTTTGGCCCGATCTTGAGTGAACAACTGCTTCTCTTTTGCTGGTGCATCGCCCTTAGCCCCCAGGGCGGCTCCGTCGGCCGGATGCGCTGCCGCTGCTGCCCTCCATCAGGGCTTCTTTTGTGTCCCCAGCCACGGTGCGAGCGCCGCTGCTCCTCGACATCTTCATGAGGTTGTAGGCCGGGTGGATCGCTGCCATGAACTGAGCCAGGGCAGGATACACGAAGATGGCATTGTACGGGAGGCAGATCCAGGCGATGTCAAAGTTGATCAGCTCAGTGCGGTAGTTGTCGCGGGTATCGAAGGTGACCGGGAGGCGTATTTGCCATAGGAGGCTGGTGGAGCGGATGCCGACTCCGGAGAAAGGCTTGGTGGGGCGGAGCCGGCCGTATGGTACGTGAAGCGAATCAAAAGCTTCCACGGAGAGCATGTTGAGGCCAGATACGCTGTTGATGAGGGTCTTGGTCACAGCTATGTTGCAGATGGTGGGTGTGCAGAGCATCGGGAGTGCGCCCGAGCCAGCAGTGGTCGCGGGGTGGTCCCTCGAGTCGAAGGTGTGGTCGGCGTTGGGTGCTGCCCATCTTGGAGGGGCTCCTTGTTGCGCAGAGGCGGCGCCAATCTGGTGAAAGAACTGCTTGGCATGGCGGTCGGAGGGCGGTGCCTGTGAGCCGCCGAGGAGGGCCGCAACGGCAAGTGGTGCCAGCACCGTGAAGCGTGCGATGAAAAGGTTGCACAGCTCCTCCTAGGAAGCCACAGAAGAACCTAGCAGGTTGAGCAGCCAGGCACGCGGCGCGCCAGCGGGGGCCATGGGGAACCAGTTGGCCATGACCTTGTCGTTGCTCCAGCTTCCAGAATGGCCTCCTCGTATGCTAGCAGGAAGGCCGTTGGATCCGCTGCGCTGTCATAGCGAGGCGGCATCTCCGGCCCGAACTTGTGCGGCCACTGTACTTGCCGCAAGGCGGGGATGAGGGCCCTGAGGCCCATGGCACCGTCGCGCACGTCGGTCCGGGCGGAGGAGCGGTGCCGGCCATGGAGGCCAGATGGAGAGGTGAAGCTGGAGGGACGAAACTTTGACGCACCCCTACCTAGCGCGTGAAATGTCGGATCGTGGGTTCCGGCTAACCCTTGAGGTTCGAACACTGGCGTGTGCATGAAGTATTCCTCCTCTCTAGTTCGCTCGCTCGACGATCCCACGGCCTAGCTCGACGAACCCAAGAAACATGGGACACAGAAGTTTATACTGGTTCGGGCCACCGTTGTGGTGTAATAACCTAGTCTAGCGGGGTGGTGGTGGATTGCCTCGAGGGCTAGGGATGAACTGGTACAATGGATGAACTGCCTCCTAAGGAGAGGTGTTCTTGAGCTCGATGAGCTGGTGTGTGTGTGAGGATGGTCCGAATGATCCATCCCTTGCTACGGTGGTGGCTAGCCCCATTTATAAAGGTCATGGTCCTCTTCCCAAATGTTAGGCAGGAAGGGATCCAACAGCGGCCAAGTTTCAAGGGGGACAACTAGTATAAGCTATCCTGACAAAAGGTGGTCTTCGCCTGCCAAAGACTGGTGGTGACGCTATAGTGGGCTCCACGGTGATCTCCGTCCCGCCGTCCTGCTAGCCTTGGTCTTGTTGCACCGATAAGGAAACCTTTGCCTAATGCCTCGGGACTCCTCTCCTGTGCCTGCCTCTTTAGCACCAAAGAGGAAACTAGTACACTGCGCCCGCCGGCACCCGCCTGGCCTTGGTCGTCATGGCTCACGTCACGTGAACCTTGCGAGGTGCCCCTTGCATAGATATCTCCACTCCTCGGGAGCCAGCCTAGTGATGCTTCCCCCAGGGAGGTCTTGGCGTCGTTCGCCTCGCGAGGGTTTTGAGTTTTTGCTGCAGATGATGGGTCGTACCAGGCCGCTGGTGCAGCCACGCTATGGGCCGTAGGCAGGCAAGTCTGGGTACCCCTGTTCCCAGGACGCCGACAGAAGGGTGAAAACTTGATCTGATTTTAATTTCTCAATTTGTTTCTCTATTAAACATTGTGTCTCTGTGCCTCGCTCAGACACAGTCGATACGTCTCTCTCTCTGTAGCCCACTCGATATGTAGACTTATCGCACGCGCACAGTTGTAGTGACGATGACGCTGAACCCAGTGTGCCTTGTTTTTACTGGCCTCATGTGATAGTTTTCACTCTGTTTTCTGTTAATTAACAACGCAACCTTTTCTTTGTTACTACTAGTGAATCTGAAATCATTCGGGGCAGACATAGAATATATCACTTCAACCCAATTATTGAAGTAACTATTTTAAAAGAAACTAGCTAGATGCCCATGCGTCGCACGGAACATCAAGATGCATTTGTATGAGTAGTTTATCTTGTGAGAGAAAAGGATGAACAAGGGAAGGCCTTTTGCAAACGTGGAGAGGGGTGTGTGTGTATCTTTTTGCAAAATTGCCATAGTTTCCTTCCTATCCGTTAGATATAAATCCGACGACCTATATTGCAGGATGGCACGCACACCATCATCACCAACTCTATTTTCTACTCTCCCCCCTGTCGGGTGGTTGGTGCGACATATGCCAATGGGTGGCTTATCATTGTGGGAGCCAATAAAACATCGCCGGTGCCTGGAAATGGGATAAGGCAGCTTCAGGGCTCTCCATGGAGATAACACCCCTAATGCTGCTCTGCGGGGTCTCCGCATGATCACTAGCTCGACAAGTAGCTACAAGATGCTCCTTGAGCTGTTCGGTGAAAGGATGAAGGAGGGCCAGGAAAGCCCACTTCTCTCCTCGTTGTGGTGCCTAAAACTCTTGAAAAAGATCTCTCCATGCATGGGTGCCCTGGGGGGTTTATATAGGCCTACCCCCAGGGGTAGAATGTTAATCCGGCTGGGCGCGGGCCCTAGCCGTCTATGTCTACACTCGCCGGCTTCTTCGCCGACTGGTGGGCCCTACCGACTGGCGGGCCCCGCCGGCTATCGGCCCTCTGGTCGACAGGCCGACCCCACCGCTCGGGGGTCCTGTCGGGGGCTGGTTACTGTGGCCTCGCCCTTGGTGACGAGGGCTTTGTCGTGGTAAGCATGGCTACAACACTGCTATCGGGCGGCTTGTCGCTTTAGCCTTACCTCGTCTTATCTCCTTAATGGGGTGCCTCCTTTGAGGGAGTGGACTGGCCGGCTACTGGGAGTCGACCGTACCCCAGGCCGACTGGGGTACGCCCGGCCACCTTCGGATGTCTCCATGACGGATGGGGCCCGCCGCCCACGGGTCGTACTGACAGCTCGCCGTGGGTGACATCACGGTCAACATGGCAACAGTGCCGCGCTGGACGGGTGATGGCCGCCCCGTATGGCGTACTATGGCCAGGCGCATTCCGGGATTCGGGGGTCATAGGTTTCGCTGTAGCCACGCCCCGTCTCATCGCCGTTATGTGGGTGCATACTTTTAGGGCACGACCTGGGCCGCCTGCTGAGGGGGGAGGGGGCCGGCTTCTTGGAGTCGGCCTTCTCGTGGCCGGCTTCATGGAGCCGGCCCTCTCGGGGTTTTCTTCTGGGGGATTTTTAGGCCTGGGCCGCCTTCGCACAGCCGGCCTGAGGGGCAGTCGGCTGGAGGAAGGCGGCCCCGCGTCTTGGATGCTTGAAGGCTCGATCGGCCTATAATTTTTTCTGAAGTGCCACGGGGAGCCGGCTAGGCTACCCGTGGTCATTTACTCCGACAGTAGTCCCCGAAGCTGGTTGGGCTCCGAGGCAGAAAAAGAGTCGAGAAGCTCAAACAGCTTCCTGTCTTGAGGAGCCGGAAACTGGGAGCCGGCTTTGATTAGGTGCGCCGTCTTCCGGAGGGCTTCGATGTTTGTAGGCGGGAACCAAGCGGCGCGCGAGTCAGGCTGCGGGCTGATCGCCCGTCGCCCGTGCGCCACGTGGCGCCCTATGGCTGGAAGGGCCTGCCAAGCCACGCGCACGACGGGACGCCGCCATGGTCCACTCCTGGATCTTCTGCGGCCCAGATGGACCGCGCGCCTCCCAGCGGCGGTTACCGCACGCCATGAAGGCGCAATAATCGCGGGACATGGGGGAGTGGGCGCAGTTAATCCCACGTCCCCCCACGCCTCGCCTCCTCGGCTTCGTCGCACGAGGCTGTAAGTAGGGGGAGGATGGGGAGCGGCAAACGCTTGCACGCTCGCCCTCGCCCCACCCCTTCCTTTTCTTCTTCTACTCTATCCCGCAACTCCCCACCGCCGCTCAGCTCTTCCACCAACCTTCTTGGCTCGCCTGTTGCTTTGTCGTGACAGGGTCGCGCGCCTCTCCGCCGCCGCATCTTTCTCGTCGCCTTGCCGTTCTCATGGCGCTGTCGAGCTCCTGGGACGGCTCCAACGTCCATGACAACCATGTCTACTTTCTCTGCCGGACGAGGCGGCTGTCGGGCGCGAACTACATGCGGGTCCGTCTCGCGCCGGAGAGGGAGATCTCGCCGACACCGGAGGAGGACGAGCGGGTAATCTTCTGCTCGCATTGCTTGGGCGGCTTCGGCCTACCGGCGAGCGGGTTCTTCCGCTCCTTCCTCGAATTTTATCATCTCCAGCCGCCTCACCTTACTCCAAACACGGTGATGCTGCTGTCGGCCTTCATCACCCTGTGCGAGGGTTTTCTTGGCGTCCTCCCCACCCTCGAACTGTGGGGAGAATTCTTCCAGTGCAAGCTTGACACTGTCGTCGCGAGCATGCCCGCCCCATGCGGTGCCTTCATTGCCATGCGGAGGACGAGCGAAAACCACCCGTTTCCGTCCATCCCGTTGATACAGTCAGTGAAGCTCTGGCGGAAATCTTACTTCTACGTGAAGAACATCGCTCCGCAAGGCGACTTCATCAACTTGCCGGCTTACGTAGCCGGCCCGCCGGCTGGGAGGCAGCCCTCATGGTCCTTCCGGGCCAGGTCACTGTCTTAGGGCGGGGCCGCCTCCGTTGCCCGGCTCCGGGTGATGATCCAGTCGGAGGGTCTGTCCGGGGCCGACCTGGTGGCCGCCTTCATGGAGCGCCGGGTGCTCCCGATCCAAGGCCGACCTCACATCATCGGCCATATGAGCGGCCGCTTCGACCCGTGCCGGCTAAGCACCAAGGAGATGCCTCACGCCGAGGTGTCCTATATGGTGAATTATATTTCCAACTGCAAGCTCACCGAGGAGTGGCAGTATGGCAAGGAGCCATACTCTCGCGCCAATCCTCTGCCTACGGTAAGCTTCTCTTCTTTTCTTCTTTGCTTGTTGCCGGGTTCATGATGGCCAACTCCTGACCAGCCGGCTTGTTTTTGGTAGAACCCCATGCTTCCGCCGGCAGCCGGGGCCGCGGGGGTGGAACGCCAGTTCCTCCCTGACCACACGATGGACGACGTTGATGACCCGGACCTGGGGGCGGCTGCCATGGAAGACGACGTCGCGGGGGAAGGCGGCGATGCAGGCGGATCTGGGCTCGGGGCCGCCTTTGAGGACTGGCCGGACGACGACGAGGCCGAAGTCATTCCGCGCCGCCGACCGACGCCCGATCACCAAGGCGCGGGCCCATCTGCCGGGCCGGCTGCTCATGGCAGCGCGCAGAAGCGCCGGGCCGCGTCGACCCACTTTGGCAGCCGGCCAAATAAGCCCAAGAGTACCATGGCGGCGTCCAAGCGGGACGAAGCGACCGCGAAGGCGGCCCACTTCCGCAAGGTGGTGAAGCAGCCGCAGGCGGTTTCAGTGTAAGTGTCGCGGTTCTTACGCCTTTCTTTTTTCTTTTTCGGTTGATGTTCTTCCAAGGTTTCTTCTCGACTTACCAAACCGGGCCCCTCTTTCCCTTGGGCGGGTCCCGGACGCCTCGATAGTCGGAGCCGTGGGAGGGTTTTCAAGCTCCCGCCGTGTGGATCCCCGCACCGACCTCCTAGAGGCGACGGAGCGGAATGCGCGGGAAGCGCGGGAGGAGCGGGAGGCGGAGGAGCGGAGGGCGGCTCGAGAGGCGAGGGAGACGTCGGCGGAGGCGCGAGCCGACGCGGCTGCCAAGGCCGAGGCGGAGGCCGCGGACGCGGAGAGGGAAGCGGAGGCCCAGCAGAACCAGCCGCCGCAACTTGTCATTCCCCTCCATGCCACGGCTCCCGACATCCCAGTGCCCCCGTCGGAGGAGGCCGGCCGCGGCCAGCCGGAGATGGAGAGGGAGGTGGTGCCATCGTTGCCGACTGGAGCGGACCAAGGAAGCCGGCCTGAAGCGCCGCCCATGCAGCCCCTTGGAGGCGATCCTACCGTGGGAGGGGATCTTGTGGTCTCGTCGCCGTCTCGTCGGCGCGCGGGGAAGGCGACTTCAGCGCGGGGCCCGCAAAAAACTGCTGGCGCCGGCTCGTCGGCCCAGGACCTGGAAGCGGCCAGCGATAGCTCGTCCGGGTGGACGCCAGGCGGCGGGACGGCCGTGCTAAATGTGGCGGCGCAGGACGTCCGAAACCGGCTTCAGGCCCAAGCTACTGCGCTGAAGCAGTACACTCAGGAGTTTCTCACGACGCGAACGGTTATTCGGGTGAGTCCTCCTGCTCTTCGTCGATTGCTCTTGATTTCTTCCGTGGGGGCGCGTTAGCGCACCCACTGGGTGTAGTCCCCGAGTTCCGAGTCGGCTGCTGAGTAGGCGGCTTGGAACTTCTTGGAAGACTTTGATTGCCGTCTTGTTGTTACTCGCGTCTCTTGTCTTATCTGCAGGAGTACCACAACCTCCGCACAGCTGCTTTCAACTCCCAGGCCCAGGAGTTGAATCAGAAAGCCACTGACCTGACAGAGAGCCGGAGTAAGTGCTTTGTTTTTTATCTCAAGTGGGGGCGCGTCAGCGCACCCACTGGGTGTAGTCCCCGAGATTCGAGCCGACTGCTGAGCAGTTGGGTCGGATCTTTTCCTGACAACTTCTTTCTTCATATTTGCAGGGGCCAATGCTGACTTGAGGGGCCAGCTAAGCAGAGCCCAGTCCGCCCTTCGCGCCAAGGAGGCCGAGTGCGCCGTCCTTGCTCAGGAGCGCAATCGCCTGGCCAAGAAGTTGGCCGACCAGGAGGAGAGCCACAAGGCGGCCCTGAAGGCGGCGCAGGACAGCGAGGCCGCCCTCAAAGCCGAGTATGAGACCAAGGCGGCGAACTGGGCCGAGACGAGGTAGGCGCTGAGCCAAGGCTACAGCCGGGTGGAAGACTTAATCGACGGTAGGCCACCTTCTTCTTCGCTTCCTTGCCTGCCCCCTACTATCTGGTTCGTCTTTTGACTTTGTGCTACTGCCTTCTTCTTTTTGCAGATTACTTTCCCGGTTACTTTGCTGCCGCCACCCAAGCCATCGAGGCCTACCGCGACGCACGACGGCAAGCGGGGGCCGAGATCGCACCGGGTGCCAGCCGGGTGCTTGAGGAGTAGCTTCTGGGGCTTCAAGCCCGCCTGCAGCCGGCCCATCGCATGCTCCACCGTCTTCAGCGCGCTGGGGTGCAAGTGCTAGCCGCCCCTGGCCTGGTGAGGTGATTCCGCGCACCCCAAGTCGGACTGCCGACTGGCTGGAGGTCGCATTCGGCCACTTCGAGGCTTGGAAGGCGTCAGCGGCCCGGTCCGGCGCTGGGCGGGCACTGGAGTTCGTCCGAGCTTGGTATCCTGGGCTGAACTTGGACCAGCTGAGCACCTGGCGGCAGGAGGCTGATGAGGAGCTAGAGGCGGTGCGGCCGGCTATCGTCCAGCGCGCCTCGGCGATCGCCGAGTACATCGACACCAGCGCATTTGCCCCTGAGGTGGATGATGCCGGCGTCGCTCAGCCGGAGGAATGATTCGGGCTGAACCCAACAGAAGGTGAGGACTCGGTGGAGGAGATTGCTTCCAGCGATGAGGGCGAAGGGGAAGAGGGAGAGGATGGTGAAGACGTTGTGCTAGACGGCGAAGCGACCAGCCCGCCTCAGCTTGATCATGCCTCCAGCAACGATGCCGAGACTCGCCAGCCGGTCACTCCTCTAGCCGGCACTGCCGACTCCACCAACCTTCCCAACTCGCCCGTCGTCCCCTTGGCCTGATCCACCGTCCTTGCTTTCCTGCTTGTTACTCTTTTGAACAATCTTTAAATTTGCGCAGTTCCACCCACTGGGGGTGTATTCAGACTATGTTGAATGCTGGCCTTTCGAAGGTCTTTTGTGTAAATATTATGCATGTGTTTGGCTTCCGTTCATGTTTGCTTTTCATCCTTTTGGCTTTTTCCTTTGCCGCCTTCCCTTGGCCGCCGCCTTCCCAGCCGGACAGCTTCTTTGCAGTCTGTGGCTGGAGAAGGACTTGGTCATTTTGGGAAGGCAAGTACTCGAGCTTTCTTAGATTGCAGCAAGGTGAACAGGAAGCCGGCCAACCGGCTGCTCTGGTAGCCGGCTGGCGCGGCGGGAGGCCGGCTCGTGTTATATAAGTTCATAGGTCCCTAGCCGTTTTTCATGTGGGCATGATTTCCTGCCCTTGGCTCTTGCCAATCGGACAGTCGGTTCTTCAAGATGTGATTTTTGGCAAGAGGGGGCTTGGGTGCCGGCACACTACTTGTCCGACTGCAGGCAGAACTTCAGATATAACTCGAGGCGGCGAGTCCCCGGGCTGACTGGTCGAACCTGGTGCCGGACGAGAAAAGCAAATGTAGTAACATAATCATGTGTGATACTCATCATTCATAGATAAAGGAGGGTAGTCCTCGATTGCTCCTCGGGGTGCCCTTTGTCTCGTACTTAGTACAAACGGTAGCGTGCTACGTACTCCTTTTTAACTGTAAAATCTTCGGAGGAGATTGGCGTTCCACGGTCATTCCGACTACATGCCGGAATCATCTCTCTTGCGTGCCTTCGGCTTTTGTGCGTCGATTAGGTAGTAGGAGTCGTTGCCTAAAGCTCTGCTGATGATGAAGGGGCCCTCCCAACGGGCCGAGAGCTTGTGCTAGCCGGCTGTTCGCTGGATCAGCCCGAGCACAAGATTGCCCTCTTGGAAGGATCTTGGCTTGACCTTCCGGCTATGGTAGCGGCGCAGGCCCTGCTGATAGATGGCAGACCGGCTGAGGGCTAACAGCCAGCCTTCTTCCAGTAGGTCAACGTCGTCTTCTCGTGCTTCCTTAGCCTCCGCCTCCGTGTACATGGTGATCCGAGGTGAGTCGAACTCGATGTCAGTTGGGATGACAGCCTCGGCACCTTGTGCAAGGAAGAAAGGGGTGAAGCCGGTTGATTTGTTTGGGGTAGTGCACAAACTCCAGAGGACGGCCGGCAGCTCGTCGAGCCAACAGCCGGCCGAACGCTCCAGTGGTACGACCAGTCGGGGCTTGATGCCGGAGAGGATGGGGCCGTTTGCTCGCTCGACCTGGCCATTTAACTACGGGTGGGCGACGGACGCTAGGTCCAGCCGGATGCCGTGTGTTGCACAGAAACATGCCAGTGCTCCCTTTGCAAAATGTGTGCCATTGTCGGTGATGATGCTATGCGGCACGCCATACTGGGTTGTAATATCTGTGATGAAAGTGACGGCAGTCGACCCATTCAGCTTCTTGATCGGCTTTGCTTCAATCCACTTGGTAAATTTGTCCACAGCAACGAGCAAATGTGCCATGCCGCCATGTGCCGTCTTGAATGGGCCCACCATGTCCAGCCCCCAGATGGCAAAGGGCCAGGTGAGGGGGATGGTGTTGAGTGCAGAAGCCGGCAGGTGTTGCTTGGAACTGAAAACTTGGCACCCTTTGCAGTGTTTGACTAGTTCCTTGGCGTCATCCAAAGCAGTCGGCCAGAAGAATCCATGGCGAAAAGCTTTGGCGACGAGTGATCTTGAGGCTGCGTGGTAGCCGCATTCGCCTTGGTGGATGTCCTTGAGGATTGCTATGCCCTTCTCTGGCTCGACGCAGCGCTGGAAGACTCCAGTGACGCTGCGCCTAACAAGCTCTTGGTTGACTATTGTGTATGCTCCGGCTCGGTGTTGAACTTGTCTTGCCGAGATCTCGTCGGTTGGTAGCTCTCTGTTTACTAAGAAGTTGAGGATGGGCTGGGCCCATGATGGAGCTATGACTTCTTCTATTGTCAGGACTGCTACTGTGACCAAGGCGGGTGGGCTGGGTGGTGAAGAGTTGGAGTCGGCCACCGCCTGTTGTGTCGATGCAGTCCCCGGGACGGCTGCAGTAGCCCCCGGGTTGAGTTCCGAAGTCCCCGGGCTGGGTGCGACTACGGCAGTCCCCGGGCCGCCTGTCGAAGTCCCCGCGCCGCCTCCTTGGTTCCCCAAGTCGGATCCGACTGCGTCGGGGTCAGTCGGCACGAAGATGGAATCAGATTCTGGAGATGGCTTGATAGTCGGCTTGAGGAGGCGGTGGAGAGAAACGCCGGCTGGTATAGCTTGCCGGGTGGAGCCTACTCGTGCCAGGGCATCTGCTTGCATGTTGTCGGCACGTGGTACATGAAGGAACTCACATCCTTCAAAATATCCACTGATTTGCTGAACAAGGAAACGATAGCTCGCCATGTTCGCGTCCTTGGCGTCCCGGTCGCCAGATGACTGCTGGACCACCAAATCCGAGTCGCCATAGCACAGGATCCGGCGGATGCCGAGCTCTTTGGCTAGCCGGAGCCCGTGTATGAGCGCCTTGTACTCGGCCACATTGTTGGAGGCGGCAAAATGAATTTGCAATGTGTACTTGAGCTTGTCGCCCTTGGGAGAGGTGAGGACAATGCCGGCTCCCAAGCCGGTGTGCATCTTGGACCCACCGAAGTGCATCCGCCAATGAGTGGAATCGGGTGCCGGTGGCAGGTACTGGGTTTCGGCCCAGTCGACGAGGAAGTCGACCAGTTCCTGGGATTTAATGGCGGTGCGGGGCTGGTAGAAGATCGTGTAGGGGGCCAGCTCAATGGCCCATTTTGCCACCCGGCCGGATGCATCCCGGCTGCCTATGATCTCAGCGAGAGGGGTAGTACACACGACCGTGATGGGGTGCTCTTGAAAATAGGGCTTGAGTTTCTTGGCAGCGAAGTACACACCGTAGCACATCTTCTGGTAGTGTCGGTAGTTCTGCTTCGAGGTGGATAATACTTCGCTTAAATAATACACCGGCCTCTGGACCAGCTGAGCTCGGCCTTCTTCTGGGCGCTGGACTATGATAACTGTGCTGACCACCCGGCTAGCAGCGGCAACGTAAAGGAGCATGGGATCTTTTTTAGTCGGTGCCGCCAAGATAGGCGGCGTGGTCAGCATCTTCTTTAGCTCGTGGAAAGCTTGGTCCACCTGGTCGTTCCACTCGAAATGAGTGGACTTCTTCATGAGTCGGTAGAGGGGGAGGGCTTTCTCTCCGAGCCGGCTGATGAAGCGGTTCAGGGAAGCCAAGCATCCAGTGAACTTCTGGACGTCTCGTAGCTTGGTGGGAATCTCCATTCTCTCTATGGCTTTGATCTTCATCGGGTTGCACTCGATGCCGCGTTCCGAGACCAGAAAGCCTAGAAGCTGGCCGGCTGGTACTCCGAACACGCATTTCTCGTGTTTGAGTTTGATTTGAAACCAGCGCAAGTTTTCAAACGTCTCTCTGAGGTCTTCCAACAAGGTGCCGCGCTTCTCCGTCTTCACCACAATATCGTCTACATAGACGTGGGCATTTCTGCCGAGCTGCTTGAGGAGGCATTTCTGCATGCAACGCTGAAAAGTGGCACTGGCATTTCTCAAGCCGAATGTCATAGTCAGGTAGCAGAAGGCTCCGAATGGTGTGATGAAGGCGGTCTTCAGGCGGTCAGCTGGATCCAACTTTATCTGGTGGTAGCCTGAGTAAGCATCCAAGAAGCTCAACAGCTCGCATCCAGCTATGGAGTCTATTACTTGATCAATCCTTGGCAGGGCGAAGGGATCTTTGGGGCAGGCCTTGTTGAGGCTAGTGTAGTGTATACACATGCTCCACTTGTTATTTTTCTTCAGCACGAGGACCGGGTTGCCGAGCCACTCTGGAAAGAAAACTTCCATAATGAAGGCGGCTGCCAGAAGCCGGGCTATTTCTTCTCCTACAATCCTTCTCTTCTCTTCCGACAGTCGGCGGAGGGGCTATTTGATTGGTTTTGCACCTTCTCAGACGTGTAGCTTGTGCTCGACGAATTCCTTCGGCACACCCGGCATGTCCTTCGGGGACCATGCGAAGATGTCCCGATTCTCACGGAGGAAATCGGCGAGCTCGCCTTCCTATTTGCTGTCCAGGTTTGCCCCGATGGTGGCAAACCTTTCGGGGTGCTCCGAGTCCAGAGGTACCTTCTTTGTTTCTTTGGCCGGCTGGAAAGAACCTTGGGCATCACACTCCTTGGGGTTGGGGGACAGGGCCGGCTGCTTGCCGGCCATGGCCACGACTTGGTCTAGTATCTTCTTCTCTTCAGCAATCACGAGGGACTGGGCCAGCCGGCTGCTGGCTTTCGCACACTCAGAGGATTTCTTGTAGTCTCCGGCTATGGTGATGATGCCCTTGGAACTTGGTATCTTCATCTTGAGGTAGGCATAGTGGGGTACAGCCATGAACTTGGCCAAAGCAGGTCGGCCAAGCAACGTGCGGTAAGGGCTCTCCAGATTCACTACCTCAAACCACACCGCCTCTCGGCGGAAATGATCCTTGTCCCCAAAGAGGACATCTATCTTGGTCTTGCCGATTGGGGAGCAGGACAGGCTGGGTACGATGCCATGGAACATAGTCCGACTGGGCATGAGCTGCTTCGTCTTGATGCTCAGCTTCTCCATGGTGTCATGGTATAGTATGTTGATGCTGCTCCCACCATCTATCAGCACGCGGGAGAATCGGGAAGCTCGCTGATAACCCACAAGTATAGGGGATCGCAACAATTTTCGAGGGTAGAGTATTTAACCCAAATTTATTGATTCGACACAAGGGGAGCCAAAGAATATTCTCAAGTATTAGCAGCTGAGTTGTCAATTCAACCACACCTGGAAACTTAGTATCTGGAGCAAAGTGTTTAGTAGCACAGTAATATGATAGTGGTGGTAGCGGCAACAAAAGTAAAGCTAGCAAAGGTAATGTTTTTGGTATTTTGTAGTGATTGTAACAGTAAAAGCGGGAAAGTAAATAAGCGTAAACCAGTATATGGAAAACTCGTAGGCACCGGATCAGTGATGGATAATTATGCCGGATGCGGTTCATGATGTAACAGTCATAACATAGGGTGACACAGAACTAGCTCCAGTTCGTCAATGTAATGTAGGCATGGATTCCGTATATAGTCATACGTGCTTATGGAAAAGGACTTGCATGACATCTTTTGTCCTACCCTCCCGTGGTAGCGGGGTCCTATTGGAAACTAAGGGATATTAAGGCCTCCTTTTAATAGAGAACCGGAACAACGCATTAACACATAGTGAATACATGAACTCCTCAAACTATGGTCATCACCGGGAGTGGTCCCAATTATTGTCACTTCGGGGTTGCCGGATCATAACACATAGTAGGTGAATATAGACTTGCAAGATAGGATCAAAAACTCACATATATTCATGAAAACATAATAGTTTCAGATCTGAAATCATGGCACTCGGGCCCTAGTGACAAGCATTAATCATAGCAAAGTCATAGCAAGATCAATCTCAGAACATAGTGGATACTAGGGATCAAACCCTAACAAAACTAACTCGATTACATGATAAATATCATCCAACCCATCACCGTCCAGCAAGCCTACGATGGAATTACTCACGCACGGCGGTTAGCATCATGAAATTGGTGATGGAGGATGGTTGATGATGACGACGGCGACGAATCCCCCTCTCCGGAGCCCCGAACGGACTGCAGATCAGCCCTCCCGGGAGGTTTTAGGGCTTGGCGGCGGCTCCATATCGTAAAACGCGATGATTTCTTCTCCCTGATTTTTTTCTCTCCGAAAGCAAATATATAGAGTTGGAGTTGGCGTCGGAGGGTTTCCAGGGGGCCCACGAGGTAGGGGGGCGTGCCCTAGGGGGGGCGCCCCCCACCCTCGTGGAAAGGGTGTGGGCCCCCTGGTCTTCATATTTGGCGAGGATTTTTTATTATTTTTTCTAAGGTATTCCATGGAGTTTCAGGACTTTCCGAGAATATTTGCTTTCTGCACATAAAACAACACCAAGGTAATTCTGCTGAAAACAGCGTCAGTCCAGGTTAGTTCCATTCAAATCATACAAGTTAAAGTCCAAAACAAGGGCAAAAGTGTTTGGAAAAGTAGATACGATGGAGACGTATCATCTCCCTCAAGCTTAAACCCTTGCTTGTCCTCAAGCAATTCCGTTGACAAACTGAAAGAAAGAAAAACTTTTACAAACTCTGTTTGCTCTTGTTGTTGTAATTATGTCAAGCCAGCATTCAAGTTTTCAGCATAGATCATAACTAACCACATTTGCAATAATTCTCAGGTCTCACAATTACTCGTATCAATAGCATAATCAACTAGCAAGTCATAATGATAAATCTCGGATGACAACACTTTCTCAAAACAATCATAATATGATATAACAAGATGGTATCTCGCTAGCCCTTTCTGAGACCGCAAAACATAAATGCAGAGCACCTTTAAAGATCAAGGACTGTCTAGACATTGTAATTCATGGTAAAAGAGATCCAATCATAGTCACACCCAACATAAATTAATAGTGATGAATGGAAATGACAGCTGTGCTCTCCAGCTAGTGCTTTTTAATAAGAGGGTGATGACTCAACATAAAAGTAAATGGCTAGGCCCTTCGTAGAGGGAAGCAGGGATTTGTAGAGGTGCCAGAGCTCGGTTTTGCAATAGAGATAAATTGTATTTTGAGCGGTATACTTTCATTGTCAACATAACAACTAAGAGATGGCGATATCTTCCATGCTACACACATTATAGGCGGTTCCCAAAAAGAATGGTAAAGTTTATACTCCCCCTCCACCAACAAACATCAATCCATGGCTTGCTCGAAACAACGAGTGCCTCCAACATACATCAGTTCCCAGGGGGAGTTTTGTTTGCAATTAATTTTGATTTAGTTTGCATAAAGCATGGGACTGGGCATCCCGATGACCAGCCATTTTCTCGTGAATGAGGAGCGGAGTCCACTCCTCTTGAGAATAACCCGCCTAACACGGAAGATAAGGACAACCTTGGTTGATACCTGAGCTATTCGAGCATACAAAACAGAATGTTTATTTGAAGGTTTAGAGTTTGGCACATACAAATTTACTTAGAACGGCAGGTAGATACCGCATATTGGAAGGTATAGTGGACTCATCTGGAATAACTTTGGGGTTTAAGGGAATGGATGCACAAGCAGTATTCCCGCTTAGTACAGGTGAAGGCTAGAAAAAGACTAGGAAGTGACCAACTAGAGAGCGACAACAGCCATGTACATGCATTACAATTAATAAACATTGGATGCAAGTATGAGTAGGATATAATCCACCATGAACAAAAATATCGTGAAGGCTATGTTGATTTGTTTCAACTACATGCGTGAACATGTGCCAAGTCAAGTCACTTAAATCATTCAAAGGAGGATACCACCCCATCATACCACATCATAACCATCTTAATAGCATGTTGGCACACAAGGTAAATCATTATAACTCATAGCTAATCAAGCATGGCACAAGCAACTACGATCTCTAATTGTCATTGCAAACATGTTTATTCAAAATAATCTGAATCAAGAACGAGGGACTCATCATATTTACAAAAACAAAAGAGGTCGAGTTCATACCAGCTTTTCTCATCTCAGTCAGTCTATCATATATCATCATAATTGCCTTTCACTTGCACGACTGTAACACCCCGGATATGACTTTCCCAATATGTATTCCAACTCTTGCCGTTTCCGGTCTTAAGTTATTTTATTTTCTTGGGTTCGGGTCTTTGTCTCCGTGTGTTGTTATCGTTGTCATGCATCTCATATCATGTCATCATGTACATTGCATTTGCATACGTGTTCATCTCATGCATTCGAGCATTTTCCCCGTCGTCCGTTTTGCATTCCGGTGCTTCGTTCTCCTCCCGTGGTCATTTCTACCTTTCTTTCGTGTGTGGGGGTTAAACATTTCCGGATTGGACCGAGACTTGCCAAGCGGCCTTGGTTTACTACCGGTAGACCGCCTGTCAAGTTTCGTACCATTTGGACTTCGTTTGATACTCCAACGGTTAACCGAGGGAACGAAGAGGCCTCATGTGTGTTGCAGCCCAACACCCCCCAAGTTGGCCCAAAACCCACCTAAACCCTATCCATCATCTAGAGCGTTAAATCACGATCGCGTGGCCGAAAACCGCACCTCATTTGGACTCTCCTAGCTCCCTCTATGCCTTTATATAGAACCCCTCTTCCAAATCCGGATCTCTCCCCCGTCCAAACCCTAAATTCCACCTCGTGCCGGCCGGACACGTCCGTCCCCGGCCGGATGAAATCGCCACGTGGGCAGCCGCGCCCACATCGCTGCCTCCTCCCGCCGCCGGCCCGCTCGGCCCGCGAGGGGCCCTACCGGCTCACGCGCGCGTCGCCGCCCGCGCCTTCGCCCCGCCGCCGCCATCTACCGCTCCGGCGGCCAGCCCCGCCGCAGATGCCATCGCCGGCGGGCTCCGTTGCTTCCTCCGGCGAGCTCCCCGCCGTCAGACGCGCCGCCAAGCCGCGCCGGCGTCGCGCCCGACCGCCGCCTCGTCGTCCGAGCCCTCCTTCGCACCTTCTCACGCCGGGAAGCGTCAAGTCCGGCGACCCTGACGACTCCGGCCACCTCCGTCGACTCCGAGCTCCATTCCGGTGAACCTCGACTTACGCGCCCGATCTGGATCTGAGAGTTGACTTTTGCTCGAAACCCTAGTTCATATGCCCTTTTTCATCGTGCCGTAGCTTTGCATCCGTAACTCCGTTTTGGGCATATAGCATATAAAATGTTCGTCTCAGAGAGTACATCATTTCATTCCATTGCATCATTTTCATTTGAGTTCATCTTGATGCTCGAAATGCTGTTAGAAGAGGGCTACTTGAGATATTTGTCAGATCTGCTGCTCCATTTAGATATTTGTCATTTTTTTCATGATTATTGTGTGCATGATATGCCCTGGTGCTCTACATATGTTTTGTTAAGGGTTTTGCCATCTTTCCAGAGGTGCAACCCATGTATTTTTGTGATGTGTGTGGTGACTAGCACGATCTTGCAAAGTGAGGCACTTGGTAATGCTGATTTCAGGGACTTAGCAATTCCACTAAGTCCTTGAGCTGTTTATCTCATGTTGCCATATGTTCGTGTTATTTCCTAGTGATCCATGCCTCTTTTGAGGATGGTCAGTAAGGATGTTTTGTTAATCTTGTAGTGCTCTATCCATCCATGTCTTTGTGCGCAATTTTGGAGCCCCCTAGATTGAGTCAATCGAGCTCTACTTTTGCTCCTTCGTGAATCTGGGCAGATTGTCTACTTGTTAGCGATTTTGCCGAGGATGTTGTAGTTGATCCGTGCATGCTATGCTATTGTTCTTGCCATGTCTAGCTTGCATTTTGTGTATTATTGATGTATGCATGCTTATCTTGTCATGACTTGCTCCATAGTGATTGCATCGAGCTCGTAAACATGCCTACTTGATACATGTTTTCAGCATGTTTCAATTTTCACTAAGTCTGAGAACTGATTATGTTTTTTCCATGTTCACATGCTTGCAATTGTATTTTCTGATCCCTTTTGGCTCAAGGTCACTAAGGGACTTTTGTTAAGATCTTTGAGTAGCTCCATGCCATGCTTTACTTTGCCATGTTCAGGTCCTTTAGCATATAGTTTTGTTGCTCCGAAGTGTGCTACCTGATCTGAAATTCCAGACAAGTGTTAATTTCACTAAGTCCGAGATCCGTTTACCATATGCATTTTTGCCATGCTTATTTGAACCTGTTAATGGACGAATTGGCTGTAGCTCAGTGCTAGACTTTTGTTAAGCATCTTGAATGAATCCCTGCCATGTATTTTGATGCCATGTTTGGGTGCTGTAGAATGTTCATCTTGTTGCATTTAGATGGCTACTTGCTGTAAATCGTAGAACATGATCATATTTGAATCGCTTGCCATTTCCAAACCATAACTCCGATTCCGGTGTTCTTTATATCGTTTTCAAGCGATTTCATCTCATCTTTATATTGGCACACTTGGATTTCCAAGTTGAGCCGAGGTTCATGCATTCCTTGTCAAATCTTGCATATGCATCCCGCATAGCATATCATCCTTGCATCATATTGTTTGATCCTTGCACGTGGTTGATTGTGTCCTTGTTGCTTGTTTGTCTTGTTTGGGTAGAGCCAGGAGATGAGTTCACTAACAAGGAGCCCTTGATTGTGTCCTTGTTGCTTGTTTGTCTTGTTTGTCTTGTTTGCTTTCGGGGATCCAATCAACTCTGACAACTTTGCAGGCAAGATGATCATACCCTCGAAATCACTACTATCTTTGCTATGCTAAATGCTCGCTCTTTTGCTATGCCAATGCTACGATGCCTACCACTTCCTTTCAAGCCTCCCAAATTGCCATGTCAAACCTCTAACCCACCATGTCCTAGCAAACCGTTGATTGTCTATGTTACCGCTTTGCTCAGCCCCTCTTATAGCGTTGCTAGTTGCAGGTGAAGATTGGAGACCGTTCCTTGTTGGAACATTTATTTACTTTTTGGGATATCATTATATTGCCATGTTATCTTAATGCATCTATATACTTGGTAAAGGGTGGAAGGCTCGGCCTCTCGCCTAGTGTTTTGTTCCACTCTTGCCGCCCTAGTTTCCGTCATATCGGTGTTATGTTCCCGGATTTTGCGTTCCTTACGCGGTTGGGTTATAATGGGAACCCCTTGACAGTCGGCCTTGAATAAAACTCCTCCAGCAATGCCCAACCTTGGTTTTACCATTTGCCACCTAGCCTTTTCCCTTGGGTTTCGCGGACTCAAGGGTCATCTTATTTTAAACCCGCCCGTGCCAATGCTCCTCTGAGTGTTGGTCCAACCTAGAGCACCGTGCGGGGCCGTCCCTTGGAAACTTGGGTTATGTTGGCTCCCGTACGCTTAGCTTATCTGGTGTGCCCTGAGAACGAGATATGTGCAGCTCCTATCGGGATTTGTCGGCACAGCGGGTGGTGTTGCTGGACTTGTTTTAGCATTGTCGGAGTTGTCTTGAAGAACCGGGATACCGAGTCTGATCGGAACGTCTCGGGAGGAGGTATATTCCTTCGTTGACCGTGAGAGCTTGTCATGGGCTAAGTTGGGACTCCCCTGCAGGGATTTAAACTTTCGAAAGCCGTGCCCGCGTTTATGGGCAGATGGGAATTTGTTAATGACCGGTTGTAGATAACTTGAATCTTAACTTAATTAAAATGAATCAACTGAGTGTGTTACCGTGATGGCCTCTTCTCGGCGGAGTCCGGGAAGTGGACACGGTGTTGGAGTAATGCTTGCGCAGGTTGCCCTCTAGTTTCTCGCTCGCGCTTTGCCTCCTCTTCTCGCTCTCTTTTGCGAACAGGATAGCCACCATATTTGCTAGTCGCTTGCTGCAGCTCCACATATTTACCCTGCCTTACCTTTGAGCTTAAATCGTCTTGATCTCGAGGGTGCGAGATTGCTGAGTCCCTGTGGCTCACAGATTACTATTACACCAGATGCAGGGCCTGATGATTCCGCTCTAGGTGACGCTCTTGAGCTCAAGTGGGAGTTCGACGAGGACTCTCAACGATACTATGTTTCCTTTCCTGATGATCAGTAGTGGTGCCCAGTTGGGGGTGATCGGGACCGTGTCGCATGTTGGGTTATCTTTTATTTTGGCACCGTAGTAGGGCCATGAGTGTTTGGATGATCTAATGTTATTTATGTACTTGATTGACGTGGCGAGTGTAAGCCGACTATGTTATCTCCCCTTTTATTATATATTACATGGGATGTTGTGAAGATTGCCTAACTTGCGACATATGCCTTCAATGCGATTATGCCTCTAAGTCGTGCCTCGACACGTGGGAGATATAGTCGCATCGAGGGTGTTACAAGTTGGTAATCAGAGCCTTCCCCGACCTTAGGAGCCCCATTGCTTGATCGTTTTAGCGGCCGAGTTGTGTCTAGAAAAATGTTTTGAGTCTTTTAGGAATTATATATCGGAGAGTTTAGGAATTCTTTTTACTCCCCAGTCTCCTCATTGCTCTGGTAAGGCATCCCGACGTAGAGTTTTGACTCTTCTCTTCTCAAATTTCACTAAAAAAAATTTTAGGATCACGCGGGTATCTTGGAATCGTTCCGATGGTTTTATGACGAGAACATTGTCTTGGTGCCTCCTGTCAGGGGTTTTGTAGAAGTGTCCCGGGGAGTTGAGCTCTGAGGTGTTGTCGTCATAATTTTATTGTTGAAGTTCTAGAATACCTGAGTTTAGTACGCCGACATCAAAAATCTCTTTTATGTAGTTCCTTGGTGAGATAACCTCGACGCCACCCAGTACTGGGGCGGGAGTTCAGGAGTATCGCCATAACTTGTATAACGGATGCTTTTCGAAGGTTCAGGTAGATGGTTTCCGAAGTTTTTCTCGGTTATGTGTTGAAGGATGGATACAGCTGGATGTAGGATTTGCTAGATTTGGGTGAGATATTATGCTTCCCCTGTATCCCCAACACCTGATTGCATAAACCAGAAAGGTTCGGGAGTTTCGTAGGTGGGAATTCTAGTAGCTCTAGTTCTTCTTCCACGGATAATTGGTTTGAGATTGGGATTTCTTATCGAGTATTCGTTCTTGATCCATACCTTGTTGATTTATTTCTCTACCTAAATTCTACGTGGCTTCTCAATTTATGGATAGGTGACCATTTCAAGAGGAATGCATTCATTCATTTTGTTTGGATGCGAAAACTTTATGTTGCAATTTTCATTCCGTTGGATTGAGCTTCATTTTATCTGTCTATGTGCTAACGGTGGTCAACCTCTTCAGGATGGCTCCCGCTAAGAGCACCAGTCAGAATCATAATCAACATCCGCCACCACCTCCACCTCCTTCGGAGGCATGCAAGGCAACCAAGGGAACCAAGGCAACAATCAGAATCACTTTGGTACACTCAACCAGTTCCTTGCTAACGGGCCAAAGACTTTCAGCAATTGTGTTGAGGCAACCGATGCTGACGATTGGCTCGTGGATCTGTGCAAGCATTTTGAGTGCAGTAACGTCAGGCCCGAGGACTTCGTCAAGTTCGCTTCCTTCCAACTCAAAGATCAAGCTGCAGAATGGTTCCAGCAGTACAAGGACTCCAGAGGTGGACGTGTGATCACTTGGGATGAATTCCGTCAAGATTTCGGAGCTCACCATATCCCTCAGAGCGTGGTTGAAAGCAAGCGTGAGGAATTCCACACCTGAAGCAAGGCTCTTTGTTTGTCTATGACTACAACAAGTTGTTCCAGAAGCTCGCCCGTTTTGCCAAGCAGGACGTCCCTGATGAGAAGAGCATGATATACCAGTTCAGGGGTGGTCTCAGAGAAGAAATCCAGCTAGCTCTTGTTCTCTTTGAGCCCTTGAGGTACGATGAGTTCTACCATCATTGAAGCAAAGAGGCCTCCAATTGAGGTGTGATGCGTCCAAGAAGAGTCAGAGACGCCTCCTTTCTCTATCAAGTGGAAGCAGCAGAAGTATTGGCTTCCTCCTCCTTCGTTCCGGCAGCCGTATCAGCAGAAGAGCAAAGGTGGCAGTGGATCTTCCCACCCACCCAACCCTGGTTTTCAGAACAAGACTTATCTCAAGCTCCAAGATTGAGTGCTCCGTACCACCATCCGCTTTGAGAGGTCACGTGCAACAAGTGCCAACAGAAGGGTCACTATGCCAACAAGTGTCTCAACCAGAGGCGTCTCCCTCCTCCTCCTCCTGTGAGATCGGCAAGTACAACTGTGGTCAAGCATAACCCCAAGCATGGTAAGGTCAACTTGTTGAATGCAGCTCAGGCAGAGGACTCATCAGATGTCATCATGGGTAACTTTCCAGTTAACTCTTTTCCCGCAAAAGTTCTTTTTGACACTGGTGCATCGCATTGCTTCATGTCAAGATCATTTGTTTCCAAGCATGACTTCGTTTCGCAAATGTTGGGTAAACCTATGGGAGTGGTTTCTCCGACTAAGTCTATGAGGGCTACTTCAATAGTCTCGATATTTCTATCATGATGGGTGATTTCAAGTTTCTGGCTTCCCCAATGGTTCTTGGTAACTCGGATATTGATCTTATTCTCGGGATGGATTGGCTTTCTACGCACAAGGCTCAGCTTGATTGTGCAGCCAGGTAGATTCAATTGACTCATTCGTCTGAGGATGTAATTGTCTTTGCCGCTCGTGATGATACAATCCGTCTGTTTTCTCAATGAAAAGGGTGAACTGGATGCTATCTCGCAAATTCCAGTCGTTTGCGAATATCAAGACGTCTTTCCAGAAGAGCTTCCAGGAATGCCTCTGCACCGGCCAGTTGAATTCGTCATTGATCTTGAGCCCAGCATGAACCCGTGTGCAAGCGTCCTTACAAGCTCGGACCTGAAGAGTTGAAGGAGCTGAAGGAGCAACTCGATATTCAAGAAAGAATGGGTCTCATCCGGCCTAGTTCTTCTCACGTGGGGTTGTGGTGTTCTTTTTGTGAAGAAGAAGGATGGAACGGACCGACTTTGTGTTGATTACCGTCCATTGAACAAGAAGACCATCAAGAACAAATACCCACTTCCCAACATCAACGAGCTGTTCGAACAACTCAAAGGTTCCCAAGTATTCTCCAAGCTTGATCTCCATATGGGTTATCATCAGATTCGAATCTGTGAGCAAGATATTCCCAAGACGGCTTTCAGGACAAGCTATGGTTCATATGAATACACTGATCATGTCTTTTGGCCTCGTCAACGCTCCTCCGACGTTCTCTCTCATGATGAACTTCATCTTCAACACGTACACCAATGACTTTGTTTTGGTCTATCTCGACGACATTCTGGTTTTCTCGAAGAACAAGGAAGATCATGCCAAGCACTTGCGTTTGGTACTCTATAAGTTGAGGGAACACAAGTTCTACGCCAAGTTCTCCAAGTGCGAATTTTGGCTCGATGAGGTTCTTTATCTTGGTCATATCATCTCTGCCAAGGGCATTGTGGTGAATCCTGAGAAGGTGTCTGCAATTGTGAATTGGGAACCTCCTCAGAACGTGAAGCAACTCCGTAGCTTCCTCGGTCTCGCAAGCTACTGCCGAAGATTCGTTGAAAACTTTTCTAAGATCGCGAAGCCTCTCTCGAGTCTTCTTCAGAAGCACGTCAAGTACGTTTGGTCTCTGGAGTGTGACATTGCTTTCAACACTTTGAAAGAGAAATTGATAATTGCTCCAGTTCTAACTCCGCCTGATGAATCCAAGCCATACGAGGTCTTTTGTGATGCCTCTCTCCAAGGTCTTGGCGCAGTATTGATGCAAGAGAAGAAAGTTGTTGCTTATACCTCTCGCCAGTTGAAGCCCAATGAGAAGAACTAGCCCACTCATGGTCTCGAGTTGGCGGCAGTGGTGCATGCTCTTTTGACTTGGAGACATCTCTTATTGGGAAGAAAAGTGGACATTTTCACTGATCACAAGAGTCTCAAGTACATCTTCACTCAGCCTAATCTCAACCTCGAGCAAACTCGATGGGTCGAAATGATTCAAGAGTATAATCCAAAGTATCGAGTATACTCCAGGCAAGGCCAATGTGATTGCTGACGCATTGAGCAGGAAAGCTTATTGCAACAGCCTGATTCTTAAGCCTTACCAACCCGAGCTTTGTGAAGCTTTCCGCAAACTTAATCTGCTAGTTGTTCCTCAAGGTTTCCTCGCCAACCTTCAAGTCTCTCCTACCTTGGAAGACCATATTCGCCAAGCTCCCATATTCGCCAAGCTCAGCTTCTTGATACTATGGTGAAAAAGGTGAAGATTGGGATTGCCAGGAGCCAACCCAAGTATAAGTGCTACCGCCTTGATGACAGGGACACTCTCTTCTTCGAGGATCGTATTGTTGTACCCAAAGGTGACCTCCGTAAAGTGATCATGAACGAGGCTCACAATTCTCTCCTCTCCATCCACCCTGGGAGCACGAAGATGTATTAGGACCTCAAGTAGGCTTATTGGTGGACTCGAATGAAGCGCGAGATTGCTCAATTCGTGAACGAGTGTGATGTCTGCAGAATAGTGAAGGCAGAACACCAAAGGCCAGCTTCTCTCCTCCAACCTCTTTCCATTCCAGAATGGAAGTTTGACCACATTGAGATGGACTTCGTGACTGGGTTTCCAAAGTCCAAGCGTGGCAATGATGCTATATTCGTTGTCATCGACAAACTCACCAAAGTGGCTCACTTTCTGCCTATCAAAGAGTCTATCACTGCAGCTCAATTGGCGGAACTCTATACCTCTCGAATTGTCTCTCTGCACAGTATTCCTCAAGTGATATCTTCAGACCGTGGCAGCATCTTTACCTCCAAGTTTTGGGATTCTTTCCAGAAGGCCATGGGTACCAACATCCGCTTCAGCACAGCTTTCCATCCTCAAACTAGCGGTCAAGTCGAGCGTGTCAACCAGATTCTTGAAGATATGATCAGGGCTTGTGTGATCTCCTTCGGCATGATGTGGGAGGATTGTCTTCCTTATGCTGAATTCTCCTACAACAACAGTTTTCAAGCAAGTTCGGGCAAGGCCCCATTTGAAATTCTGTATGGCAGGAAGTGTCGTACCCCTCTCAACTGGTCCGAAACCGGTGAACGTCAGCTTTTGGGAAATGACTTAATCACAGAGGCAGAGGAAATGTGCAAAGTCATTCGAGATAACCTCAAAGCAGCCCAATCCCGTCAGAAGAGCTACTATGACAGGAAGCACCGTGATTTGGCTTTTGAGATCGGAGATCATGTTTACCTCCGCGTCTCTCCTATCAAGTCGAGCTTCCTTCAAACTTTGCAAATGTTCATGATGTGTTCCATGTCTCTCATCTTCGAAAGTGCTTCAAGACTCCTGACCGCACCGTCAACTTTGAGGACATTGAGCTCCAAGAAGATCTCTCCTATCGTGAACACCCAGTTGCTATTCTTGAAGAGACTGAACGCAAGACTCGCAACAAGTCAATCAAATTCCTCAAAGTCAAGTGGTCACACCATTCCGACTGTGAAGCTACCTGGGAACACGAGGATCACCTCCATTCTGAGTACCCGGCGTTCTTTCAGTCCTAGATCTCGGGACGAGATCCTTTCGTAGTGGTGGAGTGTTGTAACACCCCGGATATGACTTTCCCAATATGTATTCCAACTCTTGCCGTTTCCGGCCTTACGTTATTTTATTTTCTCGGTTTCGGGTCTTTGTCACTGTGTGTTTTTATAGTTGTCATGCATCTCATATCATGTCATCATGTGCATTGCATTTGCATACGTGTTCATCTCATGCATTCGAGAATTTTCCCCATCGTCCGTTTTGCATTCCGGCGCTTCGTTCTCCTCCGGTGGTCATTTCTACCTTTCTTTCGTGTGTGGGGATTAAACATTTCCGGATTGGACCGAGACTTTCCAAGCGGCCTTGGTTTACTACCGGTAGACCGCCTGTCAAGTTTTGTATCATTTGGACTTCGTTTGATACTCCAACGGTTAACCGAGGGACCGAAGAGGCCTCGTGTGTGTTGCAGCCCAACACCCCCCAAGTTGGCCCAAAACCCACCTAAACCCTCTCCATCATATAGAGCGTTCAATCACGATCGCGTGGCCGAAAACCGCACCTCATTTGGACTCTCCTAGCTCCCTCTATGCCTTTATATAGAACCCCTCTTCCAAATCCGGATCTCTCCCCCGTCCAAACCCTAAATTCCACCTCGCGCCGGCCGGACACGTCCGTCCCCGGCCGGATGAAATTGCCCCGCCAACCGCGAGCCGCCACGTGGGCAGCCGCGCCCACATTGTCGCCTCCTCCCGCCGCCGGCCCGCGAGGGGCCCTCCCGGCCCACGCGCGTGTCGCCGCCCGCGCCTTCGCCCCGCCGCCGCCATCTACCGCTCCGGCGGCGAGCCCCACCGTAGACGCCATCGCCGGCGGGCTCCGTTGCTTCCTCCGGCGAGCTCCCCGCCGTCCGATGCGCTACCAAGCCGCGCCGGCGTCGCGCCCGACCGCCGCCTCGTCGTCCGAGCCCTCCTCCGCACCTCCTCGCGCCGGGAAGCGTCAAGTCCGGCGACGCCGACGACTCCGGCCACCTCCGTCGACTCCGAGCTCCGTTCCGGCGAACCTCGACTTACGCGCCCGATCTGGATCTGGATCTGAGGGTTGACTTTTGCTCGACACCCTAGTTCATATGCCCTTTTTCATCATGCCGTAACTTTGCATCCGTAAATCCGTTTTGGGCATATAGCATATCAAAATGTTCGTCTCAGAGAGTACATCATTTCATTCCATTGCATCATTTTCATTTGAGTTCATCTTGATGCCCGAAATGCTGTTAGAAGAGGGCTACTTGAGATAATTGTCATTTGAGTTCATCGTGACTACTTGTTAGCGATTTTGCCGAGGATGTTGTAGTTGATCCGTGCATGCTATGCTATTGTTCTTGCCATGTCTAGCTTGCATTTTGTGTATTCTTGATGGATGTATGCTTAGCTTGTCATGACTTGCTCCGTAGTGAGTGCATCGAGCTCGTAAACATGCCTACTTGATACCTGTTTTCAGCATGTTACAGTTTTCACTAAGTCTGAGAACTGATTATGTTTTTGCCATGTTCACATGCTTGCAATTGTATTTTCTGATCCCTTTTGGCTCAAGGTCATGAAGGGACTTTTGTTAAGCTCTTTGAGTAGCTCCATGCCATGCTTTACTTTGCCATGTTTAGGTCCTGTAGCATATAGTTTTGTTACTCCGAAGTGTGCTACCTGATCTGAAATTCCAGACAAGTGTTAATTTCACCAAGTCTGGGATCTGTTTACCATATGCATTTTTGCCATGCTTGTTTGAACCTGTTAATCGATGAATTGGCCGTAGCTCAGTGCTAGACTTTTGTTAAGCATCTTGCATGCATCCCTGCCATGTATTTTTATGCCATGTTTGGGTGTTGTAGCATGTTAATCTTGTTACATTTAGATGGCTACTTGCTGTAAATCGCAGAACGTGGTCATATTTGAATCGCTTGCCATTTCCAAACCATAACTCCGATTCTGGCATTCTTTATATCGTTTTTCAAACGGTTTCATCTCATCTTTCCGGTGGCACACTTGGATTTCCATGTTGAGGCCAGGTTCATGCATTCCTTGTCAAATCTTGCATATGCATCCCGCATCGCATCCCGCATAGCATACCATCCTTGCATCATATTGTTTGATCCTTGCACGTGGTTGATTGTGTCCTTGTTGCTTGTTTGTCTTGTTTGGGTAGAGCCGGGAGACAAGTTCGCTAACGAGGATCCCGTTGAGTTTGCTTTCGAGGATCCAGTCAACTCTGACAACTTTGCAGGCAAGATGATCATACCCTAGAAATCACTTCTATCTTTGCTATGCTAAATGCTCGCTCTTTAGCTATGCCAACGCTACGATGCTTACCACTTGCTTTCAAGCCTCCCAAATTGCCATGTCAAACCTCTAACCCACCATGTCCTAGCAAACCGTTGATTGGCTATGTTACCACTTTGCTCAGCCCCTCTTATAGCGTTGTTAGTTGCAGGTGAAGATTGGAGACCGTTCCTTGTTGGAACATTTATTTACTTGTTGGGATATCATTATATTGCCATGTTATCTTAATGCATCTATATACTAGGTAAAGGGTGGAAGGCTCGGCCTCTCGCCTAGTGTTTTTTTCCACTCTTGCCGCCCTAGTTTCCGTCATATCGGTGTTATGTTCCCGGATTTTTCGTTCCTTACGCGGTTGGGTTATAATGGGAACCCCTTGACAGTCCGCCTTGAATAAAACTCCTCCAGCAATGCCCAACCTTGGTTTTACCATTTGCCACCTAGCCTTTTCCCTTGGGTTTCGTGGACTCAAGGGTCATCTTATTTTAATCCCCCCCGGGCCAGTGCTCCTCTGAGTGTTGGTCCAACCTAGAGCATCGTGCGGGGCCGTCCCTTGGCAACTTGGGTTACGTTGGCTCCCGTACGCTTAGCTTATCCGGTGTGCCCTGAGAACAAGATATGTGCAGCTCCTATCGGGATTTGTCGGCACAGCGGGTGGTGTTGCTGGACTTGTTTTACCATTGTCGGAGTTGTCTTGAAGAACCGGGATACCAAGTCTGATCGGAACGTCTCGGGAGGATGTCTATTCCTTCGTTGACCGTGAGAGCTTGTCATGGGCTAAGTTGGGACTCCCCTGCAGGGATTTGAACTTTCGAAAGCCGTGCCCGCGGTTATGGGCACATGGGAATTTGTTAATGACCGGTTGTAGATAACTTGAACCTTAACTTAATTAAAATGAATCAACTGAGTGTGTTACCATGATGGCCTCTTCTCGGCGGAGTCCGGGAAGTGGACACGGTGTTGGAGTAATGCTTGCGCAGGTTGCCCTCTAGTTTCTCGCTCGCGCTTTGCCTCCTCTTCTCACTCTCTTTTGAGAACAGGATAGCCACCATATTTGCTAGTTGCTTGCTGCAGCTCCACATATTTACCTTGCCTTACCTTTGAGCTTAAATAGTCTTGATCGCGAGGGTGCGAGATTGCTGAGTCCCTGTGGCTCACAGATTACTATTACACCAGATGCAGGGCCTGATGATTCCGCTCCAGGTGACACGCTTGAGCTCAAGTGGGAGTTCGACGAGGACTCTCAATGATACTATGTTTCCTTTCCTGATGATCGGTAGTGGTGCCCAGTTGGGGGTGATTGGGACCGTGTCGCATGTTGGGTTATCTTTTATTTTGGCGCCGTAGTCGGGCCATGAGTGTTTGGATGATGTAATGTTATTTATGTACTTGATTGACATGGCGAGTGTAAGCCGACTATGTTATCTCCCCTTTTATTATATATTACATGGGATGTTGTGAAGATTGCCTAACTTGCGACATATGCCTTCAATGCGATTATGCCTCTAAGTCGTGCCTCGACACGTGGGAGATATAGTCGCATCGAGGGTGTTACAATGACCGAACGGTGTGAATAATAATAAGAGTGTGTGTGCATTGGACTAAGTTGGAATCTGCGGGCATTCAATAAACAGGAGAAGACAAGGCAATATGGGCTCTTGGGTTAATTCAACAATAATGCATATAAGAGCCACTTTAACAATTTAATTATGGTCTTGTCCTACTGACCCCCGAAGAAAAGAAAAGAAATAAAACTATTTACATGGGAAAGCTCCCAACAAGCAAAAGAAGAACAAGAAATATTTTTGGGTTTTATTTTTAATTATTACTACTACAGCAGAAAAATAAACTACTACTAATTTTTTTGGTTTTCTTAAGGTTTAACAAGCACACAGGAAGAAAGCAGAAAAAGGAAAATAAACTACCATGGATGATACAATGAAAAAGTATGAGCACCGACATCTAGCAATGAGTGTGTGTGAACATAAATGTAATGTCGGTGAGAAATACATACTCCCCCAAGCTTAGGCTTTTGGCCTAAGTTGGTCTATGGCCACGGCTGGCCTGGCGGATATCCATAATAATAGTTGTTGGGGTCGTACCGCGATGAGGAAGGATAGTTGGGATCATACTGATGTGCAGCGGTTATCGCCTGCTGAGCTGCAGCGTGGGGTCGAGCTGCCTCCGCTCTCCTCTCGTACTCTTCTGCCTCCTCTCTGGTAATAACATATCTTCCTTTTGCCTGTGAATCAAAGAAGGCAGGAGCAGGGAGAGTAATACGGAAAACACGTCGTTTATCAAAAATTGAACGATATAAGAGAGGTGATTTAGGCCTCTCGACAAACTGGTGTGAAGCCATAGAGTTATAGTCTAAATATGCAGGAGGCAACTCCGTATCACCCTCACGAATGTCTATTTCAAGAAAATGAGCTAAGCGGGTTGCATAAATTCCTCCAAAGAAATCTCCATTATGTCTATTATGATGCAACCTACGAGCTACAATGGCTCCCATATGATAAGATTGGTCTCCTAACACAGCACTCCTAAGAATGCTAAGATCAGGGACACACATGTGACATACTTCATCCGTAGCATTTATGCATCTACCGATGAAGAGAGCAAAATAATGTATAGCAGGAAAGTGAATGCTCCCTATGGTAGCCTGCGTTATATCTCTAGATTCCCCCATAGTTATACTAGCAAGAAAGTTTCTAAATTCAGATTTAGGGGGATCCCTAACACTACCCCATGATGGAAGTTTACAAGCAGAAGTGAAATCCTCTAAGTCCATGGTATAAGATTTGTCATAAAGATCAAACATGACTGAAGGAGAATTACGCGAAGATGAATACTCAAACCTCCTCACAAATGAACTTGTGAGATCATGATACTGGGGGCATTTGTTAGCCTCAAAATCCTCAAGACCGGCATTGCGCAAATATGCTTTGAATTCTTCTTTAATTCCCGCATGGTCCATAAAATTTTCTGACGGCCATTCGCAAGGCCGTACTGGAGCGTCTCTTGGTGGATCCTCGTCAGCATCGCGCATAGCAATCCTGGGTCCTTGCTTCTTAGAGGAACCACCTTGGAACATCTTCCTAAGCATATTGTTTTTCTCTGAAAAATTCTGAAATTTTTAGTGACTTCAAAATAAAAGTAAGCCAAACTCAATAAAACTAATAGCAACTACTCCCACAAGTGCCTAGAGCCTATATCATGCATCAAAACTACTTGGAACCACATAAATTTGACATGCAAGCTCAAGAACATGGTCACCTATGTAGCATAAATTTGCAATGAATAAAGCACTAGAACATAAACTAATTGGACCAATGGAGGAGTCACATACCAAGGAACAATCTCCCCAAGCAGTTTTGCAAGAGGTGCTTTGAGCAAGGAGAGCGAAAATCACAGCAAAAGTGGCTGGAACTCGTGCTTGAGTTGGTTTTTCGGGTTTGTGTAAGGCAGAGGAAGAAGATGGGTGCTGGGATAAGTGGAGGAGGGCCACCGTGGGCCCACGAGGCAGGGGGGCGTGCCCTAGGGAGGGGGGCGCGCCCACCACCCTCGTGGCCAGGTGGCAGCTCCTCCTGCGGTAATTTTTGCACAGTACATCCTCAAATATTCCCGAAAAAATCATATTAAATTGGCATGGTGTAAGTGCATCTAGTGCCACCCCTAGTTGGTTTTGGAGTATTGACGACAAACCTAGTTGAGGGACTAATGTGTTTGTGAGAATTGCAGGATAACACAAGTAGAAGTCCCTCATTGATTCGGTTTTCCTACCAGAGATGACCCCTAAAAATGTATGAAGACATTGATGTCAAAGGTGGTATATGAAGATATTCTCATTGAAGACTATGACAAGAGAAGACATCGCATGAAGCCTATGGAGCTCGAAGACTTAGATCTTTCGTAGTTCTTCTTTTTTCTTCTTTGTTGAGTCATAGGAACCACCGTACTGTTAAGTGGGGTCTAGGTGAAGAGTCAGAATGACTGAAGGGATGCTTAACCAAAACCTATGTCTTTGAGTGAAGACTATGAGAGCGAATCTTGTCCAGAGTTGGACAAGTCAGCTTTGCTTGTAGCCCAAGTAATGTTGCCGTGTGTGTTTGAAATTTGACCGTTGGAACACGTATCAGTTCCTTAGTGACCCAGGGTCATTTCGGACAAATCAGGTCGGGTTGCCTAGTGGCTATAAATAGCCCACCCCCTACAACCATAAACGGTTGGCTGCTCAGAGTTAGAGTACGACTTTTGTCGTTTGAGAGCAACCCACCCCGAAGCCTTTGAGAGAGAATTCCTTGCGAGGATAAAGCCCTAACCACTCAGAGCCAAAGAGTGTTAGGCATCACTTAAGTCTTCTTGTCTGTGTGATCTGAAGACTTATTACACTTGAGGACTGTGAATCCTCCAGCCGGTTAGGCGTCGCGTTCTGAGCATCCAAGAGACATTGTGGATCGCCGTTGAACGAAGTCTGTGAAGGTTTGGGAGTCTACCTTGAAGACTTACCAGAGTGATTGGGCGAGGTCTGTGTGACCTTAGCTCAACGGGAATACGGTTAGGACTGGGTGTCCTGAGCTGCGTGTTCAGGACTGGGTGTCCGGGACTGTGTGTCCTCAGGTTTAAATACCTAGCCGCCCTAACCGTACGTACAGTTGTCACAGCAACTGGAACTGGTCCAACAAATCATTGTCTTCAACGAGTCACTGGTTTCATCCTTCCCTTCCCTTTACTTACTGTTGGTCCTTGTGAAGTCATTGTATGATTGCACTATCTTTTGTCTTCACTGAGTGACTGCGTGTTCTATTTGGCTTCATAATATCTTCCTACCTGATCCTTACTACCTAGCTGCTATTAGTAATTGTGCTTTCACTTCATTGAATACTTGACTATGGTTTTCCTAGTGTAGTCTACCTTCCGCTGCATGGTAATAGGTTTATTTCTATCGTTTGTCTTCGAAACTTCCATGTTTTGAAGACTTTCATGAAAATCGCTTATTCACCCCCCTCTAGTCGATATAACGCACTTTCAATTGGTATCAGAGCAAGGTACTCCCTTGTTCTGTGTGATTCGGTTTAACCACCTGGAGTTTTAGCTATGTCGACTACAGTGATAATTAAAGTCTCCACTGCGTGCCCCGTCTTCGATGGAACTGAATATCCCTACTGGAAGAATAAGATGCGCATGTATCTTGAAGCCATTGACGTCGACCTATGGTATGTCGTCAAGAACGGCGTTCCCAAGGCTGGAGAAGGTGTCACTGCTGCTGATGTCAAGAAGTTCATTCAACTGGACTCTACTACCAAGAATATCATCTGTGGTCATCTGACCAAAGGACAGTATGGCCGCGTGAGTGCTTTGGAAACATCTAAGCTAGTCTGGGACTGGCTCTCCAAGGTCAATGAAGGCGTCTCAACCCAGAGAGATCAGAGAATCAGTGTCCTTCGCAACCTCTTCAACCTCTTCAAGCGAAATGACAATGAGAATGTCCAGCTCACGTTTGATCGACTCACTGACATCACAAATGAGCTTGAAGCCCTCAGCGCCACTGAGATCACCAAGCATGAAGTCGTCAAAACACTACTGAGATCACTTGACAGTTCGTTTGACACCCTAGCCCTGATGATTCAAGAACGTCCTGATTTCAAGACACTCGATCCGTCTGACATACTTGAGAGGCTCAACACACATGAGTTTCAGCTTTCTGAGAAAAGAGATATCTACGGTCCAAACTATGGGTGAACTCGTGCCTTGAAGGCAAAAGCTGTCTCCTCATCTGAAGAAGAATCTGACAGCTGTTCTGATGATCCTGAAGACATTGGAAAGGAACTTGCTATGCTTGTGAAGAAGTTCCAAAAATTCACCAAGAAGAAAGGTTTCAGAAAGTCTTCACGATCAAGCTCAAGGAATGATGAAGCTTCTGCTCATGACTACAAGAAGAAAACATGTCACAAGTGCAAGAAACCTGGCCACTTCATCTCTGAGTGTCCGCAGTGGGACAATGAGAACAAAAAGAAGAAGAAGAGCAAGGAATATGACTCTGACAACAAGAAGAAGAAGAAATACTCAAAGTATTCTTCCAAGTCTTCCTCAAAGTCTTCATGACACAAGAAGAGCTCATCTGGCAAGGCACGTGCGTTTGTTGGCAAGGAAATGGATTCAAAGGAGGTGTCCGCTTCTGAGGTGGCGGAGCTGGAGTCTGAGGAGGAGTCCGACTCTGGCGTTGCAAGTCTGGCTACAGCATACGTTGCCAAGTCCATCTTCAACACTGAAGACAATGACTTCATCACCGACACCGATGCAAATGACAAGGACTACTCCGCTCCTACCTACTGCTTCATGGCACGCGGTGCCAAGGTAAACACACGCACTACTCACTATCAAACATCTAGTGAAGATGACTCTGATTGTGGTTCAAAATCCAGCTACAAAACACTTGCTAAAATTGCAACTGAACAACAGAAAGCTATGGAACATATTCAAAAACTGTTAGACAAAAGCGATGATCTGTTAGACGCTGAAATGACTCGATCTGAGTCCTTAATTGAAGACATAAAAAATCTTCACGTTAAGTATGAGGAACTTGAAAGTCGTCATGAAACGCTCTCAACAACTCATGAAAAGCTTTCCTATGATTATCTTCAAAGGAAGCAAGATCTTGAGAAATTGAGAGCGGCTCATGAAGATCTTCAAAAGGAAAACGAGTCACTTCACACCGAACAGATCAGTTCTGCTCAGGAAGGATTTGAACCACCATGTCTTAAATGCATTGAGCGTGATAATGCTACTTCTGTTGCTGAATGTTCTACTACTGCTACTGTTGCAATATCTTCAATTGTTGATGTGGGAACTAACCCCTCTACTGAGGATACCTCTGCTATTGCTGATGAGAATGCTAGGTTGAAGACATTGCTTGAAACAGGGATGTACAAAAGTATTAAAGGGCATCAGACACTATGTGATGTCCTCAAAAGGCAGATTCTGAACCGAAACCCGAGGAAAGAGGGTGTTGGGTTCGTAAGGAAAATGAATGCTGATGGCTCTTACTGGAAACCTGAGCAGTACCCCAAAACCACATGGGTTGCTACAAAGGAACCTTCAGCAGATCCATCCAATCTATCTGGCTTCACTTGTGCTAACCCCATTGTCATTGATGAATCCTTTGATGCAAACTATAAACTGTTTAAGAATCAGATTGGTGAAGTGTTTGCCAGGTATATTGGTACTAACTGCAGGAATGGGCCACCTATGAAGAAGATCTGGGTGCCGAAAAAGTGTTTGGAAAATCTTCCTGTGAATGTCATCATGACACCACAGGTGAAGAAGACAAACCCCAGACCACAGGCTTCATACGGTCCAAAGGCTTCATACAGACAGAGGACTCACCTGAGTCGCACTAACGCAAATGTTTTGCAGGGAAACCATACTCAGGCCTATGAATATGAGCGCGGTTCATCGAACCGCCATGTTCATAAGACCAAGAACTATTCTGCTTATTCTTATGAGTACTATTGTCCGCTTGCAAGACTTTTTGCTAGGGCTCCAAAGCCAAAGTTCTCAGACGCTGCACTTAGACTTATTGCTTCTAAGCCACCCTTGAAGATGTGGGTGGCTAAGAAAGCTTAAACTCTCTTTTGCAGGGAAAGGTCTCCAGCAGAAAACCAAAATCGTCTGACGCTATTGCTGGGGACCTTAAACATCTTGTAGGGCGCAAGATCAAATGCCCGAATGGTCTTACTATGTACTTCGTTCCTGAATCGCTTGCTACTCTCCCTATCAGTCCTAATATGGATCTAAGCTTTCATAACCCACTGGTTCGTCAAATGTTTTGGCTTCACAATTCTCTTCGTGAAGCCTATCCCCCTAACTGCACTGTAGGGTACGACACTAGCATCTTCAGAATGGATTATTGATAGTGGGTGTACCAATCACATGACTGGCAAAAGAAGCCTTCTTATGGACTCAACCTTACGTCCATCCGACAAGAGTCACATCACATTTGCTGACACTAGTAAAAGTAAGGTATTGGGTCTAGGTAGAGTTGCAATATCAAAGGGTCAACACATGGATAAAGTCTTGCTTGTTGAATCCCTTGGCTTCAACTTAATGTCTGTCTCAATGCTTTGCGATTTGAACATGATCATAATGTTTGGAAAATATCGTTGCCTTGTTCTAATGGAATCTGACAAGTCTCTAGTGTTTGAAGGGTATCGGAAAGATGATTTGTACGTGGTAGATTTCTCAGCAGGACCACAGCTTGCCGTATGTCTTCTAGCAAAAGCTTCAGAATGCTGGCTCTGGCATCGGAGGCTAGGGCATGCTGGCATGAGGAACCTCCACACCCTTGCAAAGAAGAAGCATGTCATAGGCATCGAGGGCGTCAAGTTCAAGAAAGATCACTTATGCAGTGCCTGTGAAGCAGGAAAGATGACGAGGGCCAAACATCCCTCGAAAACAATCATGACAAGTACTCGACCCTTCAAACTGCTCCACATGGATCTTTTCGGTCCCACTCATTACTCAACTCTTACTACTACTGCTTGTCTCTATGGCTTTGTCATTGTTGATGATTATTCTAGATATACTTGGGTGCACATAATCCTCTACAAGACTGAAGTGCAGGATGTCTTCAGACGCTTCGCCAATCGAGCAATGAACAACTATGGCGCCAAGATAAAGCACATCAGAAGTGACAATGGCACTGAATTCAAGAACACTGGCCTTGATACATATCTTGATACTTTGGGCATCACACATGAATTCTCAGCCCCGTACACGCCACAGCAGAATGGCGTCGTCGAACGCAAGAACAGAACACTCATTGAGATGGCCCGAACGATGCTTGATGAATACAAGACTCCAAGAAAATTTTGGCCTGAAGCCATTGATACTGCATGCCATACAATCAATCGCGTTTATCTTCACAAGCTTCTGAACGAGACATCTTATGAGCTCCTTACTGGCAAGAAGCCAAATGTCAGTTACTTCAGAGTATTTGGCCCCAGGTGCTGGATCAAGGGGTCCACATCACACTTCAAAATTTGCACCAAAAGCACATGAGGATTTTATGCTTGGATATGGAAAGGATTCTCACTCCTACAGAGTCTTCAATCTCTTTCATTATAAAGTGGTTGAAACAATGGGTGTGCGGTTCGATGAGACTAACGGTTCACAAAGAGAGCACCTGCCAAATGTGCTAGATGAAGTTCCATCCAGTGAATCAATCAAACTAATGGGAACTAGAGAAATCATACACTCTGAAGCTCAACCTGAAGAGGAACTTATCGTATTCGCACCTGATCAACCTGAAGACAATGCTCAGCCTGAAGACAATCCTTCTAACAATGACAATGATCAGCAAGAGCAAAATCTTCACCCTGTACATCCTCGTGTTGCCAATGAAGTGCAGATTGAGAGAATAATTGATATCATCAATGCACCCGGTCCGCTCACTCGTTCAAGGGAAACTCGGCTAGCAAATTTCTGTGGGCACTTCGCATTCGTCTCAATAACAGAACCCAAGAAAGTTGAAGAAGCCTTCATGGAGCCTGAATGGATTCAAGTTATGCAACAAGAGCTTCAACAGTTTGAGCTGAATAATGTATGGGAACTGGTTAAGCGTCCTGACCCTTGGAAGCACAATATAATAGGCACCAAATGGATATACCGCAACAAGAAAGATGAGCATGCTCAAGTTGTCAGAAACAAAGCTCGTCTCATTGCTCAAGGATATACTCAAGTGGAAGGGATTGACTTCGATGAAACATTTGCTCCCGTGGCTGGACTTGAAGCCATACGCATACTGCTGGCCTATGCAAATCATCATAACGTACTTCTATATCAAATGGATGTGAAGAGCGCTTTTCTCAATGGCAAGATTGAAGAAGAAGTGTATGTTGCACAACCGCCTGGCTTTGAAGATCCAAAACATCCTGACATGGTATACAAGCTCAACAAGGCACTGTATGGCCTCAAACAAGCCCCTCGGGCTTGGTATGACACACTCAAATACTTCCTGAAGAGCAAAGGCTTCATACCTGGTTCCATCGACCCCACTCTCTTCACGAAGACATATGATGGTGAACTGTTTGTATGCCAAATATATGTGGATGCCATTATCTTAGGCTGCACCAATCAGAAGTATAGTGAAGAGTTTGGATATATGATGCAAGAGCAATATCAGATGTCCATGATGGGAGAGCTGAAGTTCTTCCTCGGTCTTCAAATACGACAGCAATGCAACGGCATCTTCATATCTCAAGAGAAGTATCTCAAAGATTGCCTAAAGAAGTTCGGTATGCAAGACTGCAAAGGCTTCATGACGCCAATGCCAGCCAAACATCATCTGGGTCCCGACGACAATGGTAAAGAGTTTGATCAAAAGGTATACCGCTATCAAAAGTCCTTGGGGTGATATTCTCTTCCGAGGCCTTCCACCCAAGAACAAAGCTGAAGCTATTGCTCAGGGTTTCTATCCGTGTATGGTCCGTGGACCTCAGCCTGAAGATGCCGACCCATCATCATTGCTATGGTGTCGTGACGATAATCTCTTCAAGCGCAACTTCTAGCACGCAAAGGCATCATCCAAGGAAAACAAGAAGTCATTGGGACTAGACTTCAACCCTGGTCCTTCTGCCTCCCGGGCTGACGGCACACGCGATGCTGAACCCAATGTCATCAGTCCTTTCTACAACCTTCAAGGTCTCATCACCCATATCGTGGTTCAAGGGACTGCCGTGAATGAGCCTGCAGATGACGCTGAATCAGATGAAGCGCCTGCAGCGCCGAAGCCAAAGAAACTCAAGCAGCCAAAAGCTTCAAAGCCTGCCTCTGCACCAAAAATCTCACGGGCGAAGCCACTGGCCACTGCACCTCTTGAAGACAGTGTGTAGTCTGAAGATTTGTCATGCGTCTCCAAGCCCCAGAAGGTCAAGATGCCTCTGCCACACACCGGCCAAGAACTGACATCTGCTGCTATTCTGTGAAACGATGCCATTGATTTGTCCAGTGATGAAGATCTTGCAGATGACGCTCTTGAGCAACTGATCAAGAGCAAAGAAGAAGCAGAAATCTTCAACAATTTGTCTCTCTTTGACGTGGCAATCATCCACGACTTCATTGATGAGTGGTTTGAAACGCCCAACCTCAGCTTCGAAGACCTGCAACTTCCCATTGGTCTCAGTGTCGCCTTCCATGGTGCCATTGCTTCAGAGCTAGCACTAGCTCAGCGCATCGTCTAACTGAAGCAGAAGATTGACTTTGAGAAAGCTCAGTTCAAGAAGCATATGGCCAAGCTCAGTGTACAAGAGGTCAAGAACTTCAAGCTCATGCTGCACGAGCTTAAAGAAGCCTTTCTCAAGAAGCATGAAGAAGCTCAAGGTTCCCGTGAGCGAATGAAGAGCCTGGCTGACAAGTGTGTGCAAGCCTACAATGAGGCTGAGAAGCGGAAGGCCCTTGGGCGTCCTGGCATCAACCCCAGGATGGCTGCAAAGAAGAAGAAGAAGCTCGCTATGGCTGAACCCGACGCACCAAGGCAGGAAGCAGATCCCATTGTCTTCCCAACTAGCATGACTGGCTCGAAGCCAAAGGCTAGGTCAACCGCTTCAGAATTGAAGAAGACGAGGACTGCTGAGGCTGAAGCCAGAAAGAGGAAACATCCTGAACCTCTGCTACTGCTCCCTCCAAGAAGAAGCAGAAGACCAAGAAGGAATGGGTTGCTCCCACAGAGCCCTTGATTGTTGAACCCATCTCCATGGTTCGCCCTGACGCTGAACCTCAGGAGCGCCAACTGACTGTCCATGAGCCTGCTTTCACAGAGGCTCATGAAGCTGAAGACTTTCCAGTAGCT